>NC_052349.1:93056128-93110440 GCF_009727055.1 Benincasa hispida | reverse complement strand
CTATTGAGATTTATGTGACCAAGTCTTAAGTGCCATAGATAGGCATTAGAAGAAACTTGTTGTCTTTTATTCTGAGTTTCGGTTGTTCTAAACATCTCAATATTTAAGACAAATTTTGCTTTAGTTGGTCTTAACTTATATAAGTTGTTTTCAAGTATAGCAGAACAAATTTGAATACCTTTTCTGAAAATGGTAAAGGGCTTTTTCAGTTGGTGCGCAGGAGCGCACTTCTGTTTTCCCTTTACTAGACTAGTGGGGGGGCGAACATGGCGAGCTCCAGCTCCGCGCACCTGCTGAACTAAACTAGTAGATTCTCTTTCGCTTATCGGCCGGCCGGCTTTCATTGTTGCAACCTTCGCATTTCTTGCTGAGATCCCATCGATAGATATTCAATTCCTCTTAATAAGAGGTGCATACAAAACATCTTTAAGTATGATATATCTATCATCGAAAAACAACTTCAAGTCTCCCACTGCTTCGGCCAAGACAACCTCTCTTGTTCTAACCTTGAGGGTGATCTTGCCTTCTTCAAGCTTTTTCTAGGAACTAGTTTCCTGAAAAGAGAAGCAAATATGATTAGTGGCTCCTGAATCCAATATTCAGGTTAAGGTATCATCCTCCACTAAACATATCTCAGCAACTAATAAATCATAATAACCTTATGCTTCTTTCAAGGCAGGGGCCTGAGGACATTCCTCAGTTAAGACAAATCTCAGGTGATCTATTACTAGTGTTGAATTCATATTGTTTTTCCATGTTGAGTAGTTATCGTCGTTTAGTTTCTCAGAAGCTAAGAGTTGATCAAAAGAGCTAGTCATGCTGAAAAGAAAAACATATCCTTTTTAGTAAAAACATTAATCTTTTAAATCCAATCAAGTTTAGCAAAAAAAAACTAATAATGTACCCTTCATTATTATATTTTGCAACGATATTTCAATGGTTTAAAATAACCTCCCCCGAGGGGTGATCGACTATTTCTCCGTTGAACCAAGACTATCTTGACTAGATACTATCACCAGAATAACTCTTATTCCTATAGTAACTCAGTTATCGCTACTTTGGTCAAGAATTTACTAACACTTAGTAATTCTCGTAAGTGTGACCCTCCATTTTCAGACCTCAAAGATTGGAATCATTATGCTCCCGAAGTTGGAAAGACAAGAATGAAAACAGACCTGAGAGACCCTATCAATTTCTAGAGTTCGCGGAGTTCTGAATCCTATAATACAACCCTCCGATTGGTAAGGTCACTCTCATGGCCGACATGCAGGCGCATTATAGGAATCTCACAGTGCGACCTAATGGAAGAGACCATAGGATGTGTTGACACACTTCCTTCTCCTACTTACTATGGACAACTTCCCCTATTCCCCTTGGTATTGACTCATGCAAACACTCTCCAAATGGAGTCCGCTCCCAGGGTGGCCCAAAGCCAAGCATGAATCTCACGGTGTGAACTCTTAGGAACGCTAGAGCTAAAAGTACATTACTTCTCTCCAACTAAAGTGTTCTAGATGGTTAGGGTATAAAATACTTAGCGATACATTTCGGCTAACTAAACATATCCTAAGTCTAGGTGATTCATCCAAGTATAACTTTTATACTGGATTTTTAACCTACGATGTCTAGGTGATAAACAAATTTTATTACCTCACACCACTCACGCATGCTCATAAAACCGGTTTAACCTAACTCAGACGGCGGCTCAATCTCTAGGTAGTAGGTATTTCGTGAACCATCAACTTAAAAACCTTCAACTTTAGTCATCTTATCTGACTTTTTGCCAAGATCTTGCTGGGTGAATTTTCTTGTAACTTCGATTTTATAAGATATCGACCTATTTTCTATGAAAATTGGGATTTCTCAAAGGTTAAACCTAAGTGAGCATGCATCTTATCTTTGTTATAGATTTTAGAAGTCTAGGTTATTTTATAACAATTATAACCCTAGAGCATTCATCTATAACATGCTTCCTTCAATCAAACATGCTTTAATACAACACTTTAGTTGGAGATAAGATGTATGCGATGTATGCGATGATGTCTATAGGACTTATGTCTAAGCCAATATTCTTGTCTATGCGATGATGAATGACACACACATACACAAGGCGACATCATACTACCATAACCTATTTCTAGGGAGCATGCGATGCATGTTAGCAAATAGAACTTATCTCTAAGTTTCTATCTCTTGCTTATGCGGTTCTAATCTAACTTTCTCAAGCCTAGATTCTAAACTAGCTCTCTCAAGCCTAGGTTCTTTCTTTAGACTCTCTCTCGAGCAGCTCTAAAGGGGTGATGGACGTATACATAAGACAAGATGATCGCATACAATGAAGATCTTAGGTCATGCTAACTAAGTGCTTCTCAACCCATCCAAAAGTTTAGTTACTCATGCGAAATGTAAAGAGAGTGAACAGATATAGAGTTGCAATTTCCATTTTATAAATGAAATCAGAATACAGAATGACAATGGAAAGTAGGGATAGGGAGCCTGGTAGCAATGTCATGCTTCCCAAGGCTTATACACTGCGTTTTTCTCTACTCTGCCCAAAAGAATAATCTTGCTTTTGCAAGAGTCGACCCTCTCTCCATTCTGGACACTTCCTGGCACTCTCTCGAGCTGACCAAGAACAATCATCCGTCGTCTTCTCTTTTCACTCGCCTCTGCCTTCTAAGTGTAAGAAAACTATGAACAACGGCTAACTATCTTCTATATGGTGAACTCTCTATATGGCTAAGCTCCTTTTTCAATGGTGGCCTTTAGTATTTATAGAGATCAAGAAGAAGATGCTTTTCTCTCAAATGATTGCACTGATGGGATGTCATTAAATCTCTATCTGATGCGCCAATTAATTGTCACCAAAAAATTGAGTGTACTTGCTACAGTGTGTCGTAACGGCTTGTCAACTAAATTCGGATTTGACCGTCATCAGCTTTATGTCCCATCATGATTTATTAAGCTTTCACTTTGATGCACCGTCTCTATGCGGCCACCTTCCTGAGCAGATCTTCACGAACGCATATGATTGCATAGCTTTGTGGTCGTAATCTCTTAATGCACTTGGACGCTGAATTCTTTGGATCGTAATTCTGCCTTACGCCAATGCATTTTCCTACACAAAATATGTAAAAATTAGCTGCTTTAATGCGATGGACGCATGCGATTACAATGTTCTTAACTTAATGCTTTTGGACACGATTTTATGTATTTTTACCGTCGGAATCTTACATTGTTTTATATTTTGCGTTGTAATAACGTGCATTTCTGCCCGTTATCAGTAGCAAACCACCGAGAGGTGTGCATTGCATGGGTATTGTGAGAAAATCCTATTTGCTTAGTGTGAGGCTGAAGCAACGCTTGTCTATGAGCGGTCACAATGCTTGCTTATGAGCTGATCAGTGGTGACTAATTGCCCGAGAGGGTAACTAGTGGTACTCACAAAGCGAAGTAAGTAGTGTTCCTAAAGATATGAATAATCTTATGTCAACCATGTTTTATGTGATTACCTTGTCTTATGAATGCATCTTTCATCATTTGGACATACTCGAGAAAGTAGTCTAAAAACCAAATCTAGGCTTCAGAGAGTCAGATTGGATCGCATGAGCGAGAATAGAAGCTTAGACATAAGTTCTATTTTTTATTACACAACGCATGCACCCTATAGATAGGATATGATAGTATGCGGTCACATCGCATGCGTCCAGAAGTAGGATACGGTGGTATATGGTCACCTTGTTTATATGTTAAATTGCGTGAACAAGAATAGAGACTTAGACATAAGTCCTATTGACACTATCGCATATACATCGCATGCATCTTAGTCAATTGTGTATAGCATAATCGCATAACTTGCACTAGCTGGGGTTACCCTAACGATCAAGCTTATTGATGTGATGAAGTCATCCCCTCCATCATTTTATCTATTTTCCCATGCACCTTATTACATGTTAACAGTTGTCGTGTCTCTAACTCTCATAGTCATACTTCCATTGCTTAATCTATTTAGTTAGGAGTAGGAGTAGCGCATAGTCCTTAAACTTCAATATTTTTTTATTCTTCGCCGCAAACACATTACTTCATAATATTTAGCTACAAGTCCATGAGTTCGACCTCGGATCACCTGAGAAACTTGCAATCTTGTTATACTTGGCAAGAGAGCAAGAAAATTTATGGCAGGAATGCATGGTTATTGCATAAATTCTTAGACGCATATTGCATATCCCTTAGTCTAACGCATGACCAGCGACAGGATAACGGGCAGAAATGCACGTTATCGTAGTACTAAGTTCTTAAACAATGTTAGATTGCGTTGATGAAATATGTTAAATTGTGTCCATTAAGCATAAATTCTATAATATTGCGGTCGCATGCGTCCAACGCATTAGAGCAATTGATCTTTATATTTTTGTGCAGAATATGCGTTAACGCAATACAGAGATTGTGATCATAGGAATACATTGGTCGAGCACAACTTCACTGCAAGACTTTGCGTTGATCGTGCTCGCAAACATTCGCCCAAGAAGAATCACCGCAACTTGGTCAGCGCAACATGATGGGCGCATCTGGGTGAAAGGATAATTAAGATCGATGGAACAGAAAGCTGACGAAAGTCAGATCCAAATTAAGTTGACAGTCGATAATGGTCACAAAGTACATTCCACTTTATCGGTGACAATTATCCAGCGCATCAACCAGGAATTAAAGCTGTCCCATCTGTACAACTGGGAGAGAGAAGCCACTTTTCACCATGGAAACTCTATAAATACCTGTCTCTTATACACATCTAGATGTGTATAAGAGACAGACATTCAGCTTTATCGGTGACAATTATCCAGCGCATCAACCAGGAATTAAAGCTGTCCCATCTGTACAACTGGGAGAGAGAAGCCACTTTTCACCATGGAAACTCTATAAATACCAAGTGCATTCTTCAGAGAAGGGGTTAAGCAATCGATTACTTCATCACTTTACAAGTTCACACCTCTGTCCATAGTTTTCTTCCATTTTAAGGCGGACGCGAGGAAGAATGTGTGCCGATAGATCGTTCCGGCAAGCTTGGGAAAGCACCAGAAGCTCCAAGACAGAGAGAGGGCCGACGTCTGTGGAAGCGGGAACATTTGTAGATCAAAATAGAGATGTGTAAAAAGCCTCGGTCAGCAAGGAATTACTACCAGGCTTTTTATCTTTATTTTCCATTATCATTTTGTACTCAACTCAGTTATAAGAATGGATTGTCTTTCTCTATATCTGTTCATTCTCTGTTATTTAAGCATGAGTAGCTAAATTAGTTGAATGGGTTGAGAAATAGTTAGCTAGCATAAAAGGGAATCTTCATCTTTGCGATTATCTTGTTTATGTATGCTTCATTCGTCTATTAGAGATACTCGGGAGGGTAGTATAAGGACAGGATCTAGACTTGGAAAGGTTAGGTCAGAATCTAGGTTTGGAAGAACCAAATTAGAATGCATAAACGGGAGATAGGCGCTTAGGAATGAGCACTATTTGTTATTAATGCATCGCATGCATCTTAGCAATAAGGTATGATTGTATGCAGTCACCTTGCTTTCATGCATTTTGCATCAACGCATAGGATAAGAGTAAAGACTTAGGGATAAGCTCTATGGACATTTTTCATTCAACACATGTGTCCTAGACTTAGGAGCATCTCATTTGCATTGGGAAATGACTTGTTGTGTATGGTTGTAACATGATCACAAGGTTTGACGCATTCCTGAGTAACGCTAGCTAAAAGACCTTCTCAACCCGTTCATCGCATACTCATTGCATCTATCAACGCAACTATCCTTCTCAAATCTGTCACCTTTATTTACTTCTTCTTTTCATCAACGTAACAACACATCCACACTTTATTTATTTACTCGGTTACCACAAAGTTTTCACAACATTACCAACGCAACTATTTTCACAAGTCCCTGTGTTCGACCCTGAACTTACCAGAAAACTCAGAGGAATTTACACTTGAATTCCGTTGGGGAAAATTGAGTGCACAACACAATCCATCAACACATATCATCCATATTTCCATTCAATAAAATAACGCATCAAGTTTTTGGTGCCATTGCTGGGGACTTCGGCAAAATAGTTGTTAACGGTAATTTTTAAAATTTCTTTGTAGAACTCTCAATCTCTGGCGAACTATGACCCGGAGATTGAGAGAACATTTCGAAAGAGACTACGAGAAGCCAACAGCGACCACAATCCGACAAAGAAGAGACGGAAAAGCAGCCTGAAGGTGGAGCACTAAATGATAATAATGTCATGGCGAATCAAATTCTTTTGGAAAACGATCGCAATAGGCCCATTAGGGACTATGCATCACTAAACCTCTTTGATTTCTCTCCGGGAATCACGAGGCCTGCCCTTGAAGGAAGTAGATTCGAGATGAAACCGGTGATGCTGCAGATGATTCAGACTGCAGGTCAAATCGGAGGAAGGTGTGGCGAGGATCCGCACGCCCACCTCCAAAGTTTTATTGAAATTTGCAATACTTTTGTGTTCCCAAACATCTCTGCTGAAGAAGATCGACTAACGTTGTTCCGATTTTCTCTCTGTGATCAGGCTAGGAAATGGGCTTATTCGCTCGAACCAGGAGAGATAACTTCTTGGGAGCAGGTAGCAGAGAAATTCATGAAAAAGTATTTTCCACCTACCGAGAACGCAAGACGAAGAAAGCTTATTATTAATTTTGAACAAGATATGGACGAATCGCTCAGCGATGCTTGGGCGAGGTTTAAAAGGTTGGTTCGAGATTGTCCGCATAATGGGCTACCAGGCTACCATCAAATGGAAATTTTCTATCATGATTTGAATCCTGCTTCACAGACCGCTGCCAATGCGGTAGCCGCTGGTGGTCTGCTTAACAAAACTTACGAGGAGGCGAAGAATATTCTGGACTGCATCTCCAAGAACCATGAAAACTAGAGGGAAAGTGACCAGAGATTGAGACTCAAAGATTTCGATGCAAATAACGGTGCCATTGTTTCATTACAAAACCAAATGACCGCAATGATGAATTTGATTCAAGGAATGGCGATCAGCAGCCCAACACCGCAAAGTGGTCAAATTAACGCAATAAGTCAAAACATCGCAAGGTGTGCGACTTGCGGTGATGGGCATGTGATAGAAGATTGCCCGCAAAATCCACAATCTGTATATTTTGTAAAGAATAATCCCTTTTCAAACTCTTACAACCCTCGGTGGAGAAACCATCCCAATTTTGCTTCGAAGAATCAACAACAAAATTTTTCAATCTATTGCACAAAAAGAAGGGCCACCAGGATTCTTCCAACACAATAACGGTCAACAGAGCAACCAAGCAAATAGCTCACAACAACCAATGCAATCTTATTCTCTAGAGAGCCTATTGAAGCAATATATAGAGAAAAATGAGACGGTGCTTCAAAGTCAGGCTACGTCCATCCACAACCTTGAATTGCAAATGGGCCAGATTGCGAATGAGCTAAAACGTAGACTGCAAGGGATGTTGCCAAGTTCAACTGAGCTACCACGCAACCCAGGGGGATCAAGTAAGGAGCAATGTCAGGTTATGACATTGCGCAGTGGAAAGACTGTGGAGGGAGAAAAGAAAGATCAGAGTAGAACAACTTCCATCGCAATTGAGCCTGAGATTGCAGTAATGCAAGAAGAAGAAAGAAAGAATGAAGTAGTGGAATCTGAGGTTGCGTCGATCTCAAAGTCAAATGAAACAGGAACCGTGAAAGTCTAGTTACCACCTTTCCCTCAGAGGTTAAGAAAGAAGAAAAACGAAAAGGTACAATACCAACATTTCTTGTCTATGTTAAAACAATTACATGTTAATATTCCTTTCAGTGAAGCGATTGAGGAAATGCCTGCCTATGCCAAGTTTCTGAAGGACATGGTAACTAAGAAGAGAGGCGCTGGAAAATTTGCCACGGTGGCATTAACGCAAAGTTCCAAATCTATTATCCCACCGAAGATGAGCAATCTTGGGAGCTTCATTATTCCTTGCTCCATAGGAGGACTCTATATTGGGCAAGCCCTGTGTGACTTGGGGGCCAGCATAAATTTGATGTTGCTGTCAATCTTTCGACAATTAAATGTGGGGCAACTTGTGCCCACATCCGTGACTCTCCAATTGGCTAACAGATCTCTGGTTCATCCAGAAGGTAAGGTGAAGGAAGTGTTGATCACGATTGATAAATTTATTTTGCCAGCTGACTTCATCATCCTAGATTATGAGGCCGACAAGAATGTACCCATCATTTTGGGGTGACCTTTTCTATCAACGGGTCGAGCTCAAATTGATGTACACAAGGGAGAAATCACTTTGAGCATAAATGGATAGAAGCTCAAATTTAATATAATTCGTGCCATGAAATTCCTGGATGAGGAAGATCTACAAGATTCTGATGATGACCTGAATTTGATTGAAGAAGAAAAGTCTGATGAAGAGTGTGAAGAAGAGTATGCCAATGCATCTGTAGCTGCCTGCAATGCGATCGTAACAAAAATAAACAAAGAAGAAGGAACAATCGCAACGCAAGAAGAACCAAAAGAAGAAAGAAAAACAACGCAACCTTCCCTTATGGAACCACCACACTTGAACTAAAGACCCTACTAACACATTTGAAGTACGCATTTCTAGGGCAGAATGAACAGCTGCCAGTGATAATTTCCTCTGCGCTCAACGCAGATCAAGAGAATGCGTTGATGAGCATTCTCAAGAAACATGTGCGAGCAATTGGCTGGACGCTCGCTAACATTAGAGGAATTAGCCCCACGTACTATATGCATCACATTCGTCTCGAGGACAACCACAAAGAAACTATTGAAAATCAATGCTGACTTAACCCATCGATGAAGGAGGTTGTCAAAAAGGAAATTATCAAGTGGCTGGATGCGGGCATTATCCATCCCATTGCAGATAGCACGTGGGTCAGCCCCGTGCAATCTGTGCCGAAGAAGGGAGGAATGACGGTAGTCCCAAATGAGAACAATAATTAATACTGCAAAGGACCATCACTGGATGGCGCATCTGCATGGACTACCGCAAATTGAATGCGGCCACAAAGAAAGATCACTTCCCTCTGCCATTCATCGATCAAATGCTGGACAGATTAGCAGGGAATAATTTTTATCGCTTCTTGGATGGATATGCCGGGTATAATCAAATCATGATAACTTTTGAAGATCAAGACAAGACCACATTCACCTACCCATATGGACATTTGCTTTTCGCCGCATGTCGTTTGGCCTCTGCAATGCGCCAAGCACGTTCCAAAGGTGCATGATGGCGATCTTTTCAAATTATCTCAAGAACTCAGTGGAAATATTTATGGATGACTTCTCCGTTTATGGGAACATGTATGAAGTCTACCTAGCCAATTTGGAGAAAATTCTGAAGAGATGTGAAGAGACGAATTTGATGCTCAACTGGGAAAAATGTCACTTCATGGTAAAAGAGGGTATAGTGTTGGGACACAAAGTCTCCCAGGAAGGGTTGGCGGTGGACAAAGTAAAGATCGATGCAATTGAAAAGCTTCCACCTTCAACCAACGTGAAGGTTGTGCGAAGCTTCTTGGGGCATGCTGGATTCTATAGACGATTCGTTAAAGATTTTTCTAAGATTGCACGACCACTGAGTATGTTGTTAGAGGCGGACAAAAAATTTGAATTTGACAACAATTGCCGCAACGCATTCCTAATTTTAAAGATGCGTTGATTACCGCACCCATCTTAATTACGCCAGATTGGACACTGCCGTTCAAAATCATGTGTGACGCAAGCAGGTATGCGATGGGAGTCACATTAGCACAAAAGAAGAAAACTATTTTGCACCCCATCGGATATGCGAGTAAAACTCTGAACCCTGCTCAAACCAATTATATCACCACTGAAAAAGAACTCCTGGCTGTGATTTTTCGTTGGAAAAATTTCAGGAATGTCTATTAGGAACCAAGGTACTCATTCACACTGATCAATCGGCAATCAAATATTTGATGACAAAGAAGGACACAAAACCAAGGTTGATCAGATGGGTTCTCCTCCTTCAAGAATTTGATATTGAAATAATTGATCGAAAGGGGATAGAAAATCCAGTTACAAATCACTTGTCCATACTAGAAAATCCCGAGGTTGACCACAATGAATCTAAAGTGAGTGTCGTGTTTCCAGATGAGCAGCTGTTCCACATAGAAGAATTGCCCTGGTATGCGAACATCGTTAATTATTTGGTTTGTGAACAATTTCCTGAAGATTACACATACCATCAACAGAAGAAGCTCAAGCATGAATGCAAGCATTATTATTGGGATGAGTTGAATCTGTATAAAAGAGATGCAAACCAAATCATTTGATTATGCATACCAAACGCTGCTTAACAATGCATATTGTCACAGTGCCACGATTCGCCATATGGAGGGCACTTTGGAGGACAACGTACTGCAACTAAAGTTTTGCAAAGTGGATTCTTTTAGCCTTCATTATTTAACGATGTTGCTGACTACGCAATGAAATGTGATTGGTGTCAATGCACCAGTAGCATTTCATGGAAGAACGCAATGCCAATGAACACTATCTTGGAGTTGGAATTATTTGACGTCTAGGGGATTGATTTCATGGGACCATTCCCTCCTTCGCATGTCAAGCATTATATTTTATTGGCTGTCGATTACGTTTCCAAGTGGGAAGAGGCAATTGCATGCGCTGCAAGTGATGCGGCGGTAGTCTCCCAATTCCTCAAGAAAAATATTTTCACTCGTTTTGGTACTCCCCGTGCCATCATAAGTGATGAAGGATCACACTTTGTCAACCACAATATAAAGGAGCTACTGCGCAAGTACAATATCCTCCACAAGGTGGCCACCGCATACCATCTGCAAACAAATGGCCAGGCTAAAGTGTCCAATCGTGAAATTAAATTGATACTTGAAAAGGTAGTAAAACCTTCGCGGAAGAATTGGGCAATGAAGCTTGATGATGCGTTGTGGGCATATTGGACCGCATTTAAAACACCTATAGGTATGTCCCTCTATGCGTTGGTATTCGGCAAAGCGTGTCATTTGCCTTTGGAGCTGGAGTATAAAGCATTATGGGCGGTCAAGAAATTGAATTTTGATTTGAAGAAAGCAGGGGAAGCGCAAAAACTGCAGCTGGTCGAGCTAGAAGAATAGAGGGTCAACGCATATGAAAATGCAAAGATTTACAAAGATCGCACCAAGTGTTGGCATGATAAACGCATATGCATTAGAAACCTCCAAATCGGGCAAAAGGTCTTACTTTTCAATTCGAGATTGTGACTCTTCCCAGGAAAATTAAAATTGCGTTGGTCCGGTCCCTTCATCATCAAAGCAATATTTCCACATGGTGCGGTGGAACTGATCACCGAGGATGGCAATCAAACATTTAAAGTTAATAGACAACAGATAAAGGCATATTACGGAGAAGATTTCCAGCCAGAAACAGTCTCCGCAAAGTTGAAAACCGGGGACTATCCCTTACTCAACTCTTGAATATTTAACTCTTTGTCATTTTACTATTATCAGTATTTCACTTATTTCTCTAAAATAAAAAAATAAAAAATAAAAAATAAAACTTGTTGTTTTGTTTTAAAATCATTCGACTCTCTCTTTGTCTGTTTACAAGGATTAAGGCACAGGATTGCGAAGAAGCAAATGATCTCATTCCATCACCGCAATCCACAGGAGCAAAGATCGCCGCAAGGATGGATGCATCAATACTCATTGTGGGCAACAGCACTAAATTTGGGGGTGTACTCTTCCTTATCTTTATTTCAAATTTTGTGCTATCATATTGCATTTTAATTTTCAAAGTTTTATCACCGCATCCTCCTTGATTATTGCAATCATATCACAAGTAGATAACTTTAGTAGTTTACTGCACGTTGTTTCTTTGCCAAGTATGATTTCAATGATGAAAAATATGTTTTTATCTCTTTCGTATATGCTAGAGTCAACTTAAATCTTAAGATAGTCACCTCATGAAATATTTCTAGAAGTTAGGGGTTTGCTAGCTTTCTTTTAAACTTCCTTTACAACGCATTCTATAACCATCACATGACTTATTTTAATTTCTTTTGGCAATGAGGACATTGCCGTATTTTAAATTTGGGGGTGAGGTATTTATTTTCGACCTTTATATTTAAAAAAAAAAAAGAAAGAAAATTTGAGAATAACAACTCCACTGTCAACGCAATGGGAAACCCATGTTGATAAGAGTTAAGTTGTGAAAGGCACTTACCCGTAGTTGGATGTCCGCATGACACACGTGGGGGCAAGCCAAAACGAAAGTAAGTCACCAGGATCAACGCATAAATCAATGACCGCAACTCCACTGCCAAATCGGTATGAGTTTAGAGTGTATTGCTCGTAGTTGGATGTCCGCATGACACACGTGGGGGCAAGCCAAAACGAAAGCAAGGCACTCGGATCAGCGCAAGGTCAGAAAAAATTAGCAATGAAGAAAATTTTTGTGCAAGGATAAATCATTTAACACCCCGGTGGAAAATTTTCTTTTTAAAATAAATCATGCGATGTTCTGAAATTTAGTAAAGTCCTTTTGAAAGTTAAGCTTGCAATCCTTAAGTCTTAGAAATATTTTAGGAAGAGACTTGAATAAGACTTCAGGAAATTCTGGCATATAGGATTTGAACGAAGTATCCTTGAGAAATCTAGGAAAATAACTTCGCGGTTAACTTGCTAAAGGAATCTTTAGCTTATGCTTGAGGACAAGCATTGTTTAAATTTGGGGGTTTGATAACGGGCAGAAATGCACGTTATCATAGTACTAATTTCTTAAACAATGTTGGATTGCGTTGATGAAATATGTTAAATTGTGTCCATTAAGTATAAATTCTATAATATTGCGGTCGCACGCGTCCAACGCATTAGAGCAATTGATCTTTATATTTTTGTGCAGAATATGCGTTAATGCAATGCAAAGATTGCGATCATAGGAATACACTGGTCGAGCACAACTTCACTGCAAGACTTTACGTTGATCATGCTAGCAAACATTCGCCCAAGAAGAATCACCGCAACTTGGTTGGTGCAACATGGCGGGCGTATCTAAGTGAAAGGATCATTAAGATCGATGGGACAGAAAGCTGGCGGCAGTCAAATCCAAATTATCTTGTTTATGTATGCTTCATTCGTCTATTAGAGATACTCGGGAGGGTAGTCTAAGGACAGGATCAAGACTTGGAAAGGTCAGGTCAGAATCTAGGTTTGGAAGAACCAAATTAGAATGCATAAACAAGAGATAGGCGCTTAGAAATGAGCACTATTTCTTATTAACGCATCGCATGCATCTTAGCAATAAGGTATAATTGTATGCGGTCACCTTGCTTTCATGTATTTTGCATCAACGCATAGGACAAGAGTAGAGACTTAGGGATAAGCTCTATGGACATTTTGCATTCAACACATGCATCCTAGACTTAGGAGCATCGCATTTACATTGGGAAATGACTTGCTGTGCATGGTTGTAACATGATCGCAAGGTTTGATGCATTCCCAAGTAACACTAGCTAAAAGACCTTCTCAACCCATTCATCGCATACTCATTGCATCTATCAACACAACTATCTTTCTCAAATCCGCCGCCTTTATTTACTTCTTTTTTTCATCATCGCAACAACACACCTACACTTTATTTATTTACTCAGTTACCACAAAGTTTTCACAAGATTACCAATGCAACGATTTTCACAAGTCCCTGTGTTCGACCCTGGACTTACCAGGAAACTCAGAGGAATTTATACTTGAATTCCGCTGTGGAAACTTGAGTGCACAATACAATCCATCAACACATATCATCCATATTTCCATTCAATAAAATAACGCATCACGACGCAAGGAGAATGAACGATGAACGCATATTTATTTACTCCATTTTCCACGCTTCATGCATACGCATGCTTTCAAGTAATTTCTTCATGCAAGATTATAACACTTATAATACATGATGCATGAGTAATTGCATAGCGTAAGGTGGGTTTTAAAATATATATCAAACACTTTGGCATATAAGCACCATACATCATATATATAATAAATAAATATTCATGAACCAGGTAAAATTGTCTTAAAACCACAAAAATAAAGTTAACTATTACAAAGACAATGAGTCTCCAATTCAAATAGGCGAACCAGGTCTTGAACCGCTCGAATGAAGCACCTGTCTCCAACCATTGTGTACTAAACTCCCTGTGATCGTCTACACGATAAAACAAACGCTTCGTTTTATCGCTTACCAACGCTCCTAGAGCTAAATGATTGTTTAGAAAATACTACACAATCGTGTACCTTTTACTAAGTGATGAAGCTTGAGGTATGTGATAACTTGTAGAAATACAAGTTATTTATGCTGTTTTATTTAGATATTGCAGCAAAAAGAGAGGAAAGTTGTGTCGATAGTATAAGAATTGGCTGAGAAATACAAAAATTATGAAATGTTGTGAACGCATCCACAAACCCCATTGTGATGGCAAAATAGAATGTTCCAGTCTCTGTTTTGCAGGAAATAGGTCACCGCATGCGTTAAGGCTCGAAGAAAAAATGTACAACGCATCTACATTGCATGCGCCAATCGATCAAGAACGAAGAAATGATCAACGCATTGACGGCGCATGCGACGATCGATCAAGGGTTATAGAGATCAATGCATTTCAACCGTATGTGGTAATCAAAACAACAACACCGCATGCAGCGATCGATCAAAGATGTGAAGAGCAACGCATTCGCGGACAGTTCTGACAAGTGTACAGCTTTCTGTTGTATGATTCTAACAGATTGATCGTGGAGTAGAGAGGAATTTCCCATTACGCCATGGCAGGAATTATCAGAATTATACAGTGGGACCATCAATTCAAAGAGCCAAGGTCTTGTCTATAAATAGTTTCCTTGAATTAAGTGCAAAGGAGGCTGGTCTGAAGAGACTTTACAGAGAAAATCCAAGAGATCGACGAGACAAGACTGAAAAGTGAGTCTCTGAGTAAGGAATTCTTCCGATTCCCCAAGATGAAGCTCTATGCAAAAGAGTTACTTCATCCTCTCCACTTCATCTACGCCGACAAGTAAAAGGTCTCTGATCGGGATCTGTGTCAAGGCGTTGACATGCTTTCTGTATTTGTTTCCATCCTTTCATTTCATCTACTGTGTTCATCTTCTTTAATCTCTCATTCACAAATCACGTATCAAAACCTTATCTTTAGAATTAGATGCTATTATCGTCATCATTATCATCTCTCTGTCCCTTTCCATACATTTATCATCCATTTTCTCTATCATGTGTTCTTAATCCCCTGGGTAAAAAGGAAGAATTAAGCGATTGAGTTAATCTGTGTTAAGGTAATCGACTAAGTTTAGCTAAAGCATGCTCGACGGCATCTTCACCTGTGAGAATAGAAGTGAAGATGTTATTCCGTCTATCGAGAGAGGGTTGGAAGAATGCATTAACAAAAGCGAGAAGTATTTCCAGAGATGGAAACAACCTTGCGTTCATCACGTTCATCTCTATTTCACCATAGACGTATGGGAACGCAGCCGATCACTGAAAGGTGTAAGCCAAGGGAAATTGGAACCTTAGTTGCATCTTTAACGAGATTGACAAACTTACGATGTCCTTTCTCTCTACACATTCTCTTTCTGCCTCATTCACAAGACTTGTCAACGCATTTATTAGATTCTTTTGTACAACTTCACAGCCAATCCTCAACCCTGTATCATAGTTGTTTAGACATTTACTTTATCAACGCATTTTATTTTCAACACAATTTTACTTCAGTGCAATTTATATTTCTTTCAAACCAAATTCTTTATTCTTTATAAAAACCGGTCGCATATACCACATTAGTATCGCACATAAACGACAATAATCCCCGTGTTCAACCTCGGATCACTCTGAGAAACTTGCGTTGGAATTATACTTGGTTTCAACATAAGGAAACTTGTGACACGCACTACATCATTGCATACTACGAGCATATTATCATCAATGCATACACTTAGAATGTTGTATCGCAAAATATCTTTATCACAAAACACTTGAGCGCATAGCACATCATTACATTCATTCATCAGCGCAATAGATAAAGATAAAGACTAATTTTTACCATTACAAGTTTATGGCAACATGAGCTTGTATCATTCATTCTTTCATCAGTATTGTGCATAAGCGATACAATAACACAGCATAATAACATATCCATTTTTATATCCTCAGTACGCGATCGCTTACGCGCTTGTTGGTAGAAATTTAGGGATGGGATAGGGTTGCGCACGCAATCATGTGTTAGACATGGCTTAAGCTATGCGTTTAAGCCCATGCGTCAGAGGTCATGCGTTGGAATGAAAATGCATTAATCTTGTATGTAATGACAACGCGTTCCTATCTCAAGTTTTCTTACGCTCGCGCCAAGTATAACGCAGACGCAAGTTTCTCAGGTAATCCGAGGTCGAACACAGGGACTTGTCACTCAATAATGCTTGTGAAGCAATGCGGTTGAGGGGATGAATAAAAATAAAAAGAAGAAGTTTAATGGATTTACATACTACTCCTACTCCTAACTAAACAGATTGAGAAATAGAAGACTTGCGATGAGAATAGGTAGATACACAATAACCATTAACGTATAGTAATGTTTATTATCTTAAATCACCCGAGTAATCCCAACTCGTCACACTAACGTATCGCACACCTCTCGGTGGTCACCTGCATGACTATATCTCTATAGTACATGGTTGCGTTGAGCATAAGATTGTGCCTATCTCTAGGAACAATGCATACTTTGCTTTAGTGCGTTCCATCTCTTACCTTCTCAGGCAGTTAGACGCGGTTATTTAACTTATAGACAAGCAATGCAACAACCCATAGACAAGCGTTGATACAGCCTTTCACCAAGCAAAGAGGATTAACTCACTATACTCGCACAACACACACCTCTCGATGGGTTGCTACATGCGTCTTATCTCTAGGCTACACGATTAAGTATGTGATTGCCTTTGAATAATAAACAATGAAGGTAAATGATGATAAAGATAAAGATGATGAAAAAGATGGCATTGAAGGAATCAAGAGATGAATTGATTACAAAATGTCTTAATATATTAAGCTAAAATGTAATACAATACAGAGGTTAGAAGAGAAATGAAGGATTCTGCGTCAAGGCTGCCGGTGGTGCCATGGAAGAATGGTGGAGATGTCTCTTTTGAGCTCTATCTCCGGTGAAAGCTCTAGTCATCACTCGGTCTGGTTTATGGAGATGAAGAATTCTCACTGAAAATCTTGCTCAAGCTCTCATCTGTGATCGCAAACCTCTGCCTCTGTCTCTTATACACATCTAGATGTGTATAAGAGACAGCCTTAGGAGTATCAACAAGATAAGACGATGTGACAATGCCCATACCGTGACAAAAGCAGCAGTGAGCCATAACGCAATCATGATAGCTGTCGGCGTTTAAACTCTATAAATAGCCTTTTGGACCTTCATTTCAAGGTTGCTGAGCAAGATTGCTGAAAATATTGCTCAAGCTCTCATCCGTGACCACAATCTCCAAGTGATTACCGCATTTTCTTGATCACTGCAACTTCTATGCGATGGACACATGCGATCCAACTTTCAGCACATGTGTTTGTCTTTGCAGTACCCTGGCTTCAGCGCATGCGTTTTTCTGTGATTGCTTATTTTCAACGCATGCGTTTGATTCTTGCGATAGCTACAAAAATAGACACTTTGGCACAGAGTAGCGCATAATATTGGGGTAAGTGAGGATTTAGGTGCTAATCGACGCAAAACTCAATTTTTCGCAAATTCTAAGTATTATCACCGCATTTTCTACATATTAGTCCTCATAATTCTAAATAAAAAGCTTATAATAACTAGAATTTCAGCTAGTTATCACACCCCCAAACTTAGAATCATGCTTGTCCTCAAGCATACATCATACTTAAGAAATTCTTACCTCACCTTCCGTCATTCCTTTGCGATGACCAGCCTCTCAGAATATAATTAACTCGTACCTCTAACCATGGCTGCAATGCTCTCCTCTACTTTGGCTGCTTCTTTAAAGAGATATTTTCTAAGTTGAAATTTGGCAAGCCTTTGCTCAAAAACTTTTTATTCATTCTCCGCAACCTTGCGTTCAGCTCTTGAGAATGCGTTCATTCAAAACAATTCAAGATTATGCGATTACTTATTCGAATGCGGCATTGAACCTGGTTACGCTCTTTGTTTTGGGTTATCCCCACATGTGTCATGCGGGTATCCAACCTCGGTTGCGTTCCATACTCAATTCAACTCATGTCTTGCTTGATTTGGCTTGCGCCAGACAGAGGAGTTACGCTTATGCGTTGATCTTGGCGACTTACCTTCATTTTGGCTTGTCCCCACGGGTGTCATGTGGACATCCAACTACGGGTAAATGTCTTTCACAACTTAACTCTTCTCAACATGGGTTTCCCCATTGCGTTGACAGTGTTGTTATTTTCAATTTTATTTTTTTTTTGAAGGGAATGACCGCAATGTAATGAATACAATTCTCCGAGACCGCTACCACCCTCAAACTTAGAGGGTGGCAGCATTCTCACTGCAAGCTAAAAACAAACTCAACAGGAATGTGATAACAAATGTTTGAACAAGGGTTTGCACACAATAAAACTTATACTTTCAAAATTTGACGTCGTTATTAAAAGTAAGGAGCGCCTTGTGATGCCTAGTTAGCAGATGCGGTGAATTATTTGTACCATCATAGATGCATCGCAAAGAACCGCAATCAAACAAGGAGAATTTCAAAAGGATAATGCATAAAAGATAACAAGAGAAGAACCTTAAGTAGAATAATGCATGAGACAATGTGTTGGAATTCATGCGATTGAAGCCATACGTTGAAGGATGTGGAGGATTCTTCTGTTGTATCTGTACATCAAGGAGAGTTATTATCGCACCTACAAGGAGCAAACGCACCACAACCAAGGAAGCAGCCGCATATCCAAAATAACAATAAATAAAAATAATAAACTAAACTGAGAAAGCAACGTAAAGATAGAATAGAAGACGTCCCTAGAGAAATTGGAGTGTTATCACCGCAAGGAGTCTCCCATGTAGGAGATAGTTCTCAACTGCTTAGGTCAAAGAGTTCGCCCTGACCATTGGAGCTTCCAGCAATTTTTGGACGCATGATGGTTGACATGCGCCTAAGACTGCTTCCAGCTCATGCGACAGATAGCCTTTCTATCTCGGGGTTAATATTTGACTTTCAACGCATTGCATATACTTCAAATATTGTTTGCAACTTGGTTGCACAATCTACAATACGCCTAAGATTGAAAGGGTGCCTGCGAAAACACAAAACTTCACAAAACATTAGCTGCCAAGTACCCGATAACGGCGCCAAAAACTTGTTGGTAGAAATTTAGGGATGGGATGGTGTTACGCACGCAATCATGCATTAGACATGGCTTAAGCTATGCGTTTATGCCCATGCGTTAGAGGTCATGTGTTGGAATGAAAATGTGTTAATCTAGTATGCAATGACCACATGTTCTTATCACAAGTTTTCTTACGCTTGCGCCAAGTATAACGCGAACGTAAGTTTCTCGGGTAATCCGAGGTCGAACATAGGGACTTGTCAATAAATAATGCTTGTGAAGCAATGCGTTTAAGGCGATGAATAAAAATAAAAAGAAGAAGTTTAATGGATTTACATACTACTCCTACTCCTAACTAAACAGATTGAGCAATAGAAGACTTGCAATGAGAATAGGTAGATGCACAACAACCATTAACGCATAGTAATGTTTATTATCTTAAATCGCTCGAGTAATCCCAGCTCGTCACACTAACGCATCGCACACCTCTCGGTGGTCAACCGCATGACTATGTCTTTATAGTACATGGTTGCGTCAAGATAAGATTGTGCCTATCTCTAGGAATAATGCATACTTTGTTTTAGTGTGTTCCATCTCTTACCTTCTCAGGCAGTTAGACATGGCTATTTAACTTATAGACAAGCAATGCAACAACCATAGACAAGCGTTGATACAGCCTTTCACCAAGCAAAGAGGATTAACTCACTATACTCACACAACACACACCTCTCGATGGGTTGCTACATGCGTCCTATCTCTAGGCTACACGATTAAGTATGCGATTGCCTTTGAATAATAAACGATGAAGGTAAATGATGATAAAGATAAAGATGATGAAGAAGATGGCATTGAAGGAATCAAGAGATGAATTGATTCAAAATGTCTTAATATATTAAGCTAAAATGTAATACAATACAGAGGTTAGAAGAGAAATGAAGGACTCTGCGTCAAGGCTGCTGATGGTGCCATGGAAGAATGGTGAAGATGTCTCTCTCGAGCTCTATCTCCGATGAAAGCTCCGTGACCACAATCTCCAAGTGATTACCGCATTTGCTTGATCACTGCAACTTCCATGCGATGGATGCATGCGATCCAACTTTCAGCGCATGCATTTGTCTTTGCGATCGCCTAGCTTCAGCACATGTGTTTGTCTGTGATTGCTTATTTCCAATGCATGCATTTGATTCCTTCGATAGTTACAAAAATAGACACTTTGGCACGGAATAGTGCATAATATTGGGGTAAGTGAGGATTTAGGTGTTAATCGACACAAAACTCAATTTTTCGTAAATTCTAAGTATTATCACCGCATTTTCTACATATTAGTCCTCATAATTCTAAATAAAAGGCTTATAATAAGTGGCATTTCAGCCAGTTATCAGCGCTCCACACAACACCCGCCTTCCGTGATCGCCTAAACGACTACGATGTCGTAAAGCACCATCGCCTAAGCGATCGTTTAGCTAGCGCCTCTGTATCGTATACGCGCGATCGTGTACGTAGTAACTAAGCGATGAGGCTTGCTAACTACAAGATCGTCTAGCGCGCCTTTTACTAAATGATGAGCATCACATGCTCCCACTACAATCGTCTACATCCAGTGCCTACACGATCGGGAAACCAATGCTACGCGATAGAGTAAATGATTTACCCCATCGCTTAGCATTAGCTAAATGATTGTTTAGTAAATACTATACGATCGTACAGAAAAATCTACACGATCACTTAGTTAAATCCCAACGATCGTTTACCTGAGGCTACACAATACGACCAACGTTTGGTCTTCTTCTTCGTTGAGAACCGCATCTCCATGCTTTGAACCTTCATCACGAACAACTCGATTAACTCAAACTCTTTGAATTACATACTCGATTGCAAGTTAATTACGCCCAAAAACACAGGGGCCCTTACAAATTAACACTTTGTAATTGAAGAAAGCTTTAACTAAAGGCAATTAAACTCGAAACATTCATCAACTCCATCCACAAATGCACTTAACAAATAAATACAAATGCAAAAACCCACCACAAATGTAAAATGAAGTTCAAAATAGACTTGTAATTTGGAATATCAGAACAACCTGTTTCTGATACCAATTGAAGGAAATCGATCACGAGAATTTTCATGAGCAACGGAAAGATCATTCCAAAATTACAATCATGTATAAACTTTACAAATTACTGTCATGAAACGAAACAAGCGGTTATGCATTCAGTACAAAAATTACAGCATGAATATACAAATGATCAAGAAGAAATCTACACATATTTGTAGACTCGTCTCCACGCTCCTTGATCATGACGCTTGAACATAGCAACCTCGAATGCTCTGAACAACACGACTGCTACACAGCACAAACACTGCACACTCGAATTCAGCGATCGCCTCGGTCACGAACACCCCAACAACACGAATAGCCTCTACAGAACCTCGACGGCGTCGAGTTGAGTATGAAACCACCAAGAAGGCTACCTTGGTATTCTCGGTATGAGAATCCAGAGGGTGGGCTCTGTGTGGACTGGTTGAGGCAGAAGACGGAGGAATCAACAATTAGGTAAACGATTAAGCAAGTGGAAGAAGACTAATCTTTCGTATAGGTCGATGCTCAATCGTTTAGCAAAAGCTAAGCGATCATCTAGCAAAAGCTAAGTTGTCGTTTAGCTCGTCGCTTAGTTCCGTGTCTGTCACTTACAACCACTACACAATCGTTTACCTTGGTCAAGTTGTCGCTTAGTAAATCCTATTTACTCTACAACTTCCATGAGATTCTTTTTCTGAGAGAGAAAATCTCAAAATCAATTTTGACAAAAACCTTACTAAAATTAGGAAACAATTTTTCTTTTATCTCACGGTTACCACAAAACCACCAATAACCTCCCACTCAATTGGTTATTAGAGAAAAAGATTTAATTATCCAATAATTAATATTATTATATAAATATAAATGATAACCAACTTATCATACTATATTTATAACCTATAGTTTTAATATTTTATCTATGAAACATATAAACCATAGCTCTTTTTCTATTCCATGGCACTTAATGTAAATCTCATTTACATTAATCCTCCACTAGATGTATCTCATACACCATACCGATATCATATATAATCAAAATACCTCTTGTCAATTTGAACATTTCAAATCAACACAAAGAACTGATCCTCAACTGAATCCATTGAGCTACCAAGGGGACCTTATGGACCTATAGCTCGAAGCTCCAACGGTACGTGAATAACTGACTAAACTCTTTAGTCATGAGATCTACCATCCGTTAAACTACCAGGCACTCCACTAAAGACCGACAGTTGAACTCTCCTTACCACAGTTATATTATGTGCCCATCTTAACCAATCAGAAGTGCGATAACCCTTCACAGATTGCTCGTAAGTACAGATCGGCCAATAACCGTTATGCCCCTGTAGTTACATCTAACTCCTTAAGTACCACTGATTCCTCTAATGAACATAAGTCATAGTCCTACTATGGCTGAGTCCTCTATTCCAAAGAGAAGCTGTGGCCACTATGTTCAAGCCCTAGAGTCGGCCTTTAAGGGAACAATCTCTCTACTTATCCCTGCTTCGGGAAAAGAGTGAATTTCATCTTGTGGATTGAGTTCCTAGCTCCCAGATCAGACAAGTCCCCAAAAAGGTAGGCATGTTGAGTTGGCAATCTGGCCACTCTCACCCATACTAATCAAAGAACCGCCTTCAAAGGTAGGAGTTCCCAAAACACTCAGGATTGATGTCGTGTCACCTATGGTCATTTAGGTGAGATGTAAATCTCTAGTATCAACGACATTATATACAGAGTCTAGTCATCTCGTGGTCCTGTCTTTTACAAACTCTTTGTATAGGACACCTCTGCTCGCACATCTTCACATGAATGGTCAGGATTTACCATCTATAGTAATTTACAACACTTGCAAACATTTACAAAGCGGGTCGTATCCGTAGTGTCACCAGGATCAGGTATCCCACTTTAAACTTTATACTACATACCTATTTAGGTTATCACTTAAGGTATGATCCACTTGTATATCACATATATATGCTTAAGTTCACATAAGATAATCATGGAGCTTTGTTTATTGGATATGAGTAAATGCCATAATGAAATAACATTTATTTTATTCATTAAACAATGTGTAACATTACAAACAACGAGACTCCGAAAGAATTAGGACACCAATCCCAACGAATCAGAGAGATGACTCTTCAAGTGGGTATTGATGAGGTTATTTCAGTTGTTGCCATAGGCAAGGCTAAGTTATTTTTTTAAAAGAAACAATATATGTTATCAGATGAGTATATGTAGTTCCTAATATCAAGAGGAACTTAATCTCTGTTTCTTATTTGATTCAGCAAAAATATTCTCTCTCTTTCTATGAAAATAAAGTGTTTATTTTTAAGAATAGAATAGAGATAGACTTTGCTTCAATAGAAAGTAACTTATATGTATTAAGGCCGCTAGTTACAAAGGCTATCCTAAATACTAAAATGTTCAGAACAACAACAACTACTAAGAGACCAAGAGTTTCTCCTAAAGAAAATACCTACCTTTGGCATCTAAGGTTAAGTCACATTAATCTAAATAAGATTGAGAGATTGGTTAAAAGTGGCCTTCTAAATGGTTTAGAAGAAAACCCTTTACCTATATGTGGGTCATAACGACCTTTTACAGGAAAAGGTTATAGAGCCAAAGAGACCTTGGAGCTTATACATTCAGATCTCTGTGGTTCGATGAATGTAAAAGCAAGATGAGAGTATGAATATTTCATCTCTTTTATAGATGATTATTCAAGATACGGGTATCTTTACCTAATGCAACACAAGTTTGAAGTACTTGAAAAGTTTAAGGAGTATATGACTAAGGTTGAAAACTTGTTAGGTAAAAAGATAAAAACACTACGATCCAATCGTGGTGAAAAATATATGGACTTAAGATTCCAAAACTATTTGATACAACATGGAATTACGTCCCAACTCTCAATCCTTGGTACACCTCAGCATAATGGTGTATCAAAAAGAAGAAATAGAACCTTGTTGAACATGATTTGGTCTATGATGAGTTATGCTCAACTTTCTGACTCATTCTGGGGATATGTAGTGGAAACTGTTGTTTATATCTTGAACAATGTTCCTTCAAAGAATTTTTCTAAAACACCTTTTGAGTTATGAAAAGGCCGTAAAGGTAATTTACATCACTTTAGGATTTGGGGATGTCTAGCTCATATGCTCATGACAAATCCCAAAAAGTTGGAATCTTGTTCGAGAGTATGCCTATTTGTGGCTACCCCAAGGCAATAGGAGGTGGATACTTCTTTGATCCAAATGAAAATAAAGTGTTTGTATCAACAAATACTACCTTTTTGAAAGAAGACCACATGAAGGACCACAAACCAAGAAGTAAAATAGTTTTAAGTGAGATTTCTAATGATCCTATTAAGACTTCAACTAGAGTTCTTGAAGAGGCTAGTATATCAACAAGGGTTGTTGATGTCGGTTCATCTAATCAAGCACACCAATAGAATATTTGATCATTTTTTCTATATTCCATAGTTGTTTTGCATGGTCAATTTGTCATCGTAAACATATCATATCAAAATATTAAACTAGTAAATCAGTGACAACTTAATATTAATAACAAAATAGTTGTAACAAATAATAATAATTACTAATAGCAATGGTTTCTAATAAATAGAGAATAGTCTATTAATAATTTAAAAGAAAAACCATCATAATATACATATCAATGGTTTATCGATAATATACATATAACTTTTTTTTTATCAATAATAGAATTAAAAATTATTGATAAACGATGAACATCTATTAATGATAAACATAGAAATTGTCTATAAGTGACCGACAAAAATATAGTTTATCAATGATAGAGATCTATCAATGAGATTATTAAAATAGTTTATTGATAATGGAAGTCTATGACTAATTAATTATATAAATGGTAAATTAATGATAGATCCGAAAATTTAAGAAGTTGCATATTTGTAAATAATTTATTTATTTGCAAACATATGACAACCAATTTTATTACAAATTACCATTATCTTTTTAATCACCGCATGAGATGTAAAAAACTTGCCCTAAATCTTTTTTTTTTTTTTTTTTTTTTTGAATTCTAAGTTTTAATTGAAATATTAGAATGAAAAAAATTAGAGATCAGAGCATCAGTTTAAAGACAGGTTGTTAGGTAAACTGGGTTTTACATGCTATCCATTTGGGAAAAAACAATTGAAAATTAACTAGCAAAATTTAATAAGTGGCTAAAATTTGAAACTAATAAACATAAAGAATTCATTTTTTTAAAAAATAACATAAAAAATTCATTAAACATGATATTTAATTAACAATTACTAGGGCCTAACTATTTTGTTTTTTAAAATTAAGCTTATAAACACTACTTTCACCTTTAAATTTTTTTCATTTATAATCTACTTTTTATCAATGGTTTAAAAAACCAAGCAAAAATTTGAAAACTAAAAAAAAAAAAAAATAGCTTTTAAAAGATTATTTTTGTTTTCGAAATTTGGCTAAGAATTTAACCATTGTATTTAAGAAAGATGTAAATCACTGTAAGAAATGTGGAAGAAATAGGCTTAATTTTAAAAAAACAAAACAAAAACGAAATGATTATCAAAAAGGGTAAGATAGATTTGTATACAATGGTTATGAACTATAAGATTGATTTCAATTATGCATCTATCTTTTTAAAAGTTTTATTTTAACCCAAACTTTTAAGAAGTCTATTTGTTTGCTCTTAAAGCCTTATGTCGTCTAAAATAAATCATCATCATCCATTTTTAAAAAGTATAGTACAAAGATTAACTCATAAGTTGACATAGAGTCTATTTTTGTTATTCAATTCCTTGAATCTTTTGAAGCTTTATCCCTATTTCTTGTAGGTCCATCATGGGAGAAAGAATTCAGTTTTTGTATGCCAACAGAATTCAAATTTTGTCTAGGAAGCACATATACTGCTAATTATACAAAGAATCGGTATCAGATACGGGTACGATACGGATACATCCAGATACATGATTTGAAGTATTTGGTTTTTTTATTTTTATTTTTATTTTTCAAATATGTGTATATGCTTCGTGAAGGGGAAATGTGGGTCAATTTTTTTTTTAAATTTAAGCACAACCACTTAAAAAGCCTAACCCACAACCCATTTTATTGTAATGCATGTTTAGGAGTGATTTTAAAATCATCAAAAATCATTTTTTTTTCATTTTTAAAATTACTCGAAAACACACTTTTAGTTACTCAAGATTAATTAATTCTCGCAACAACAAGGTCTACTCGACATGAATTAGGAGATGCCTAGCCGGGAGCTTATCCGGGAATGATTGGTCACGAGATGGCAGAGTTTCTTCTTCATACCATACTGAGCTGCCTAGCTCCATCCGATTGAGAAGAAGGTATTCATAGATGGGACTTTCCGCATCAAAAAGATCATCTTGGGAAACAACGTAATTTCTATTTTCCACCCCTCCTAGTCCTTCTGTTAGTGAAGCAGTAGGCAGAAAAAAGTTGCAAATGTTAAAGTAGATCTATCAATCCAAACATATTTGTACATTTCGGGTCCTTTTTGAGTCTTCGTAGAGCTAAAGATTTGCATTTCCAACCATATTGGACTTTTTCTTTTATGACCCGCCGAAGACGGGAGCCCTTTAACATGTTTACGAAGACCTCCGACTTATTATTATATACTTTTAAATTCAATTTTCATATCGTCAAAATTAGTTTTGAAGGATTAAACATGTTTCACGGTGATTTTGAAAATAACAAAAGTGATTTCAACCATTTTAAAATCACTTCCAAATATAAAATTCCACTTAAATTGAGCAATCCAAAACAAAATAAATTAAAAATGATAAAAATATAAAAAAAAAATTGAAAAAAAAACCTAAAACGTAATTAAATCTTCATTCTTCCCTTCTCTCTCACTATTTAAATCATGATTCACACTTTCATCCTCAACTTCATTCTCCAATCTTCATCTTCTACTTCTTTTCTACCATATATTCTAGTCGCTCAACAATCACTCTACGTTACTGGATTTTTTTTCAAATTTTTACTCTCTTCTTGAATCTACTTTGATCTAACTTAAAATAAGTATTATAATAATTGTATCACCGTATCGCATCATATATCCGTATATGTGTCTGAGGTAAATAACGTAAGGTAAAGTAAGTCACCAGTTCAAAAGATAGATACAACTCTACATAATTTAGGCTAAATATAAACACCTTTAAAGATATTGTTATAAATAGTCATTAAATAACCATTTATATTTACTTTCTTTTATCTTACATAAAAATATTTAATTAATAAATACAAAAAATTATAATTAAACATAAAAAATTTAGGAAAATTTTAGAAAAATATCAAACTATTTATAGAAATAATAAAAAAAAAATATTGATAGACCTATTAATCAATGATCTCGAATAGACTTTTATGACTTTGATGTTTTCCTATTTTATATAAATAATTTTCCTTATTTTTTTCTATTTTTGAAAATCTCCTCAAAGTTAAATTATAAGTTACATCTCTATAATTTAGAGAAAGAATTTAATCCATATAATCTAAAAATTAGAATTTAATCTCTAATAGGCTATATGTGAGGTTTTATTAAACCATAATGATTACATTGGATCACATACTATGAGAACCAAAATTGTAAGTTAACCAATACATAATCAATAAATATCAAAATCCATAAAATCAAAGTTATTTATTGTGTAAAAATCCAAAAAAATAAAAAGGCAATTATGCAAAATACTCTTTTAAACTTTGGAAACTACTTTTAAGAAAATTTTCCTTTTAAGCAAATATGAGTAGGTTTTTTTAAAAGGAAAATTTCCTAGACTTAAAAAAGTTTTCTTCTAAGAAAACCTATTCATATTTTCTCTATTTTCTAAAAAAATTGTTTGAGATTCAAATCACTCAAATTTTAAATTGAGAAATTAAAATTAAATAAATAGATAAAACATTATTTTGTTCCCAACTATGAATACATATTTCCAAAACGTTCCATAGAAATGAAAAAATAAAAAATGGCGATACCAAACATTTTTCTAAAAAACTGAAAAGAAAAAACAACAATTTTACTAAAGGACCCCTCAAATTTTCAATCCCTAAAAACATGCACCGACCAACATATATTACATCCAAGATAAGGTCTTTTAAGACATTGAATAAAACATTTTACAGCAGCAAATAAGAACCCGCCACATTTTTATTAACTTTCTCCTCATCACACTTTGATTTTCAACTCAGAAGTTTAATGGCTGACCAATTTAAGCGAGTTGACCTTGTCTTGGAGAGTATCAAGCAGGCTGTCAAAGCTCTTCTTGAAAGAATCCACTCCTTCAACTTCAAGCTGATTCCCAACTTCATTCCAGTCGATTCCCAGCTTCTCAAGTGCATTGTATATTCCTTCGGCCTCAGATACGTTTGAATCGATAGTCCTCGAAACGGTTCCATGATCAACAAATGCGTCAAGAGCTTGGTCAGGCATGGTCGAAACCTGAGAGGGAAGCATTACAATTCAGATAAGAAAACAGAATGTGTGTTTAATTGATTCGATGGTGTGATTGTTGTCAAGGGGAGGATAGCGTAGTTGTTGTCGAGGGGAGGTGTGTAATGTTAGTCACTTACAGTGTCAGGTCCAATGAGTGGGGCAACGTATAAGGTGTCGGGGTATGCTGGGTTCTTAACACTTGTAGATGCCCAGAGCAATCTTTGCTTCTTTGCACCCTTCTTCACCAGAGCCTCCCATCTTGGGCCTGAGAATTTCTTCTGATAGAGCTGATAAGCAAGGGCGGCTTGAGCGACTGCAGCCTAAAATATTCATCATTCCATATATCAGTCAGTGAACCTTGCAGTAAGTTAGCATAATTGAAAGATTAAATTCAGGAAACAATGATATGCATTCACCTTTCCTCGCAGATCAAGGGCCTCTGGTGTTCCAATTTTCTCAAGCAATTTGTCGATAAGGGTGTCAACCCGACTTACAAAGAAGGAAGCAACACTTGTGACTCTAGAAAGGTCGCTGAGACCTGAAGCTTCAAGTCCATCCAAATAAGCATCAATGACTGCCTCATATCGAGCAATGGAGAATATGAGCTGCACAAAGAATCATGAACCGAATGTTACACTCCCCAGAGGTTGCAACAAGATTAAAATTCTAATTCTGGTGCCAATGGTTAATGCAGTTGTGATAAACACATCGAAGTATACACCAGTCGTTCATAAAAGAAACCATGTATAGAGAAAAAACTTACAGTCACATTGACACTTATGCCATTTGCAATAGTATCCCTAATTGATGGGATGCAAGCAGCAGTAGCGGGGATCTTGATGTACACATTCGGGCGGCTAACGACTTTGTGGAGCCACTTTGCAGCCTCAACAGTTCCTTCAGTATCATCAGCAAGCTTTGGAGACACTTCGACTGAAACATAGCCATCACCAGCATCTGTTTGGTCATAGATAGGCTCAAAAAGTTTGCATGCATCTTGAATATCCTTTACCACAAGCTCCCAATATGCACTTTCGATATCTTTTCCTGATTGAACAAGTTCTCTGAAAATTCGATGAATACAATCACCATTAATAAAATGTAGAAAAGATCATAGTGTACTAAAAGTAAGAAAAAATTTTAAATACCTGAATTGGTCGTTGTAAGCATCTGAAGAAGAAATTGCTTTCTGGAAAATCTGTTAAAGGATAAAAGGTAAGAGTTGAGATTTTTTGCCAATTAAACCACAAGAATTCCGCATTGCTGATCCCAAAATTACATAATCATATTCTTTCTTTTCATGAAAAGAGTAAGATCTGAATACTTACTGCTGGGTTGCTAGTTACACCTCTGACACCCTTAGAAATAAGAGGAAGCAGGTCGGTGACAGGGCGGCAGAGATTATCATACCATGGCGACTGTCCTTCCTTTTCATAGAGATCATGAAGCACCGTTCTCTTCACTGGGACTCCATTTCCATCACCTTGGGAACACCTAACACTGTGATAACAACATGAAATTCATAATCTCACATTAGTTACCAAAACAACATACATAAACATATGTTAAACATAGATAACCCTCCAAATTTTGGAGTGTTATTATTCAATACATCTCGAGCATTCAGACAGACACCACTTGGGAGCACGGATTATTCAAATGGCTAAGAACAATCCCATAGCAATTTATACATCATATTAGCAAATGAAATAATCATTATAAATTAGAAATTCTGTAGGTGTCTTTCCAACTCCAAATTAAAAAACCCAATCCCTGTTGTCAGAAACTTGTGAGTACTTGAATGAGTTCAGTCTAAGATGAAATATATCACTGCCTATATTTCTCAGATCATTATCATTTGCAAGAACTGAGCATAGAATCACAGTAAGAAATTAACTAGAAATCCAAGAGGTAAAACTTATAGAAGGATTAAACAATCCTATTCTATGTTAGATTCATCTACTTGAAAAGAAAACCAACAAATCAAGACGATGATACACTAAGATCTAAGAATCGGCAAGAAAATACAGATCCTTCTAATGCAGTTCTACCACACCACTCTTTCAAACAATCATCCATGACCCATAAAAGAGAGAGCATAAAATTGAAACAAGATGATCAAAAACCCATCGCCACATACAAAATCAAACACAGAGAATAGAAACCGACAAAACATAAACATCAAACAAATCTTCCCAGAAAAACAGAAAGAAACCCAAAATGAAAAATTGTCAAACCACCGATCAAAATCGCACAAACCCAACAAAAGAAAAGAAACGTACACCAAGGAGCCTTTCAAATCGGAGCCTCTCTGAACGGACAATCTAGAGGCGGAGACCTTGGTGAAGAAGTCAGAAGAGGGGCGGAAGGCGATGAAGGACTTGGAGGAGAGGGAAGATCGAGATTTAACAGAAGAGGATAGAGAAGGAGCAGAGATGGAAGTGGAAAGCTTGGAAATGGAAGCCATGCGAGGAAGCGATCAAAGGAAGAGCCGCCGAACCGAGGGAGAAGATGGTTGGTGAAATGGAGAGATGCTTTTGGTGGGTTTGTTGAAGGAAGACTCGTTATAAACGATGAAAAGGGTAAAGGGTTTTAAGCTTCCAAAATATTAGATATTATACCAACCACCGTCTTTATAGATTCGAATTTCTAACCTCTTTTTTGAACCTTCTATTATAATAAAAGAGAAATACATTTATATTCATCTTGACAAGTAATATATCTCAAAATTTTTTTTTATGAATGATTCAAATTTCATGTTCAAAATATCGTTTAACCTATTTTAAAAATAATAAAAAATTATTTTTTGTTGATATCACAAATTACTTATCAATGTTATTTTTTTAATTAGTGAACGCAAACACAATACACAAGAGAATAGTGGAGGAAGAGTTTTAGCGTGTGAGAATACTGTCGTATTAGATTAATTGAACGTGAGTATGAATATGAAGATCGAGGAGGAACGTGATTGCAAGGAAGTGATACAATTAAAGATTATGTATTCTTATTTTTAAAATCTAGATCAAATGACATTTTGACGTTAAAATTTGAATCATCTAAAAAAAATCACTTAATTAATTATTATTTTAAGAGATGGGAAATTAAAGAAGGGATAAAGAATAAAAAAAGGGGATAAAATATCTGTTTCACACTTGAATTGAATTGCAAGTGTGGTTTGAGTTTGACCCAAAACAGCTGCTCTTGTGAGATTTCTTTTGTGGCGGCCGGTAGGTGCCAACCAACTTCCTCCATAACATTTATATTATAATTTTTAAATATATACACACACGTATATATTCTTCTCAATATCTATATATAATTATTATAAAGAAAAAAAATATCAAATTTGATCCTTAAACTTATCCAATTTTATTGATAACATTGAAAGTTTAGATCTAAATTTGATACAAATGATGATTTAAAATTGTTTTTTTTCCTAATTATAAACATAGATCTATGGTTGGTTTAGACTAAGCTAAGGTCGGAGATTTAGATTTCATACTTTTATCTTAGACTTCATGGATGTTTAATGATGACCTTTTTATTTTTATTTTTTTCCAATTATTATTTGAATTCGAGAAACAATATCGTTACTCTTTTCCCTCGGTTTTTGTTTCTTCATTTTGGAGATGAAAAATAAAATTGTATTTTATAATTATTTAGCTAAATTGTAAAGTATTCATAAACTTTGTACTTTATTTCAAAAATACATTTGAACCTTCAAAATTTTCATTAATATACATAAATTAAAAAATTAAAAGTTAACAAATAACTTAATCGTTAGTATATGGATAAAATGTGAAACTCATAATACCTCATTTTAAAAATGCAATTGAATTTTCAAAAGTTGCATTAATTCCTTTAACTTTTGTTTAAAAAAGTTCAAAAAATGTCTGTTTGAGCCCCTTAAATTAGAGTGGGTGGAGTGGGCTATAATAACTTCATGTTTGGGGCTCCAACTATTATACCCTGATTAACAATAATATTTACTATTTCATAATCCACTATTTCTACAATATTCACTATTTGCAACCTCTCAGTTTCGTCTATCTCGTCTCTTAGCTTATCCCTTCCGTCTCTCTTTCTTCTCTGTTGAATGTAGTGCTCAAACTTGGATCGTTATGAAGTACAAACATAGATGGTTACGCGATACATATACGATCAGATACGGCGATTTGTCAATTTCTAAAAAACTGAGATACGGATATGTCTAAGGATACGCCATTTTTTTATATAATTTTTTAATATATATATTTCTAAAAAAAATGAGGATACTGATATATTGAAGATACATTTTTTTTCTTAAAAAAATCTATGATATAAATAAATTTAACATACAAGTTAATAACAATAGTATAAAATAGAATACAAACACTGAAATACAATACAAAAAAAAGCAACATCTAAGATGTTGAAGTACAATAGTTAATAAAATGCAATAGAAAAGTGACTCATATTACAAAGAAGAAGATTAGAGGGAGAAGTATGAAAATAAACGAATAACTTCTTCATTGAATTGTTAAAGATATCTAAATGGTTTATATTTTAGTGAACTTTGTGAGTACTCAAATGTGAAGATGAAGATCAGATGATTGTAGAGTTTGGTCTTTTATTTATTTTTTTTCTTTTAGTTTTGGACTCGAGTAGAGCTTTTTAAATAGGTTGCTTAGTTTTAGATTGGGAAAGATTAGATGAGTCGCTTGTCTTTGATATGTTAAATTGCATGTCAAATACGTATTTGGGAAGTATATGAAAGTATCGGTATCTGATACGTGTCTGATACGGATTCTTTGCCTCACATGAAGTATCTGTGCTTCTTAGTTGGCTCATCTCTTCCATTTCCGTCGATTCCACTTCTCATATCTCCTTTTTCTCTCTATTTACCCTGTCGATTCCACTCCTCATATGTGGTTTTCGTCTCTTTCATCTCCATTGATGTCACTCCTCAGATCTAGTTTTCTGCCTCTTCATCGCCGTCGAAACAAACCTGGATCCTTAAAGCCCCTAAGTGTTGGCTTTATAACCCTTAATCCCAAATTAATTCATTTTAATTAATTAATTGATATTTTGTTGATAACAAACCTGATTTTATTTACTAATAATTTTATTATTTTGAATAATTCATAGCGTAGAGCTTAGAACAATGATTTCCAATGCCTTTTGAATCACCCAAATTGGAGTTCGGATGAAAAAGATATAGCAGAAAGAAGCATAACGGAAAAACTATCCGACACGGTGACGTGGCGAATTAATTATAAAATTAGACCAATTAGAGAGTGCCGCTTGGAATTATAGAGTGGGTGACATATGAGGCTTTAAGTTTGCAATTAGTGGATTTTTATTTTTATTGAAAGCAAAAGATCATTAAAAGAAATTAATTTTGTAAACAAAAATGATTTTATTAAATTAAAAAAAAATAATATTATTTTATGTTTGTGTCGACTAGTTTTTGACAAATGATAGCCTTTGTTTTTTTATGGTTTTTAAAAAAATGATTTTAAAAGATATATATTATTATATTATATTTTGTTTGTGTTTAATGACTAGTTGAGTTTAGATCTCAACCCTTCAATTTAACCTTTTGAACAATCTAATGGCTCAAATTAAAATCTAATTTTTACTCCACTTTCCTCTCTTTTTATACTTCATCTTTCCCAAAATTATTTCAACTTCCACATTTTACAATCCTCAAAATTAGCAAAAAAATCCGTGATTGTTATTCTCTCTACAAACTTTCAAATTTTTTTTCCATCTTATTATTGAGAGAAATTTCTATTGTATTGTAAAGATTAAAATGTGTGAACTCAAACGTGTAAACTCGCTCTTTTTAGAGAGTTTTATTGTGTGATTTAAAACTTTTTAGAAAAAACATTGTAACGATTGGATCCTAACCCATGGGAAGGATCGAGTTTGCTCTTGAACTCGTAAAAGGATTAAGGTAACGGTTCGACTCTCATCCGTGGAAAGAGTGAAAGAAGATTTTTTAATCGAAATCCCAGGAGGCACTTGGAAAATTGGAGGTAGGTCAAGTTTAATCGAACCACTATAAAAATTACGATGTCTTCTCCTCTAACTCTTTACTAATTATTTTGCATTTAATTTTAATTGCATGATTTTATTAGTTGAGATTGATTGAGTATATTGTTATATATTTTTTTTTTTATCAATCTTGTTATTTAGTATAAATTAGAGTTTTTATTAATTTAATTTTAAAATATCTAATTAGATCAAATTGAGCATACTTTAAGAAAAAGTTTAATTAAACACTATTTATCCTCCTCTAGGGTTGCCATACCGGTTCAACACTAACTTTATTTCGTCTAACCCTATCTATAGATCTACATTTAAGGTAGTATTCCTCTTGCATGTTTTTTTCTAGATCTGATTGGGTTTCGTCTAACTTCCTCCCTCTTGTTGTCATTCCAAATATGTCCGTTCCTTCTTCCCCTTGTCGCTCCAAACAAAGGATTCTCTTTGTCGCTTTGTTTGATTTCCTCATTCCATCGTTTCATCGTGATGTTTAATTTGCTTGGTTGAGAGACGATTCTGCTTGATAGAGGTGGAGGTTCTTGTTTGAAGAGTGGTAGGGGTTAAAGGATCCATTGTGTAGCTTGGTAGGGGGAGGAGGTCTAAGGTAATTTTCTTTTCCTTTCCCAGCCGATGATGGGTTCTTTTCTTTCTTCAATTTTAGTCCCAAAGTTTCAATTGCTTGATTTAATTCTAATGTTTTTTATTATAAATTTTGGTCTCTGTTTGTCCATTGTTAGTCTCCAATCCATTCTTTATCCATTTTGGTCTTTGTTTGTCCATTACTTGTCCATTTTGTAAATTTTGGTATCTGTTAGTCCATGTACCAAGTACCTCCCAAAATGAAATATATCTTAATGTAATGTTTTTTTTTTGTCCATGTTAACCAAGGTACCTCCCAAAATGACAAAAATGATTAGCTTTTAACATAAATTAAAATCTAATTAATTTTGTATAAATTAGTCGAACATATAGTTTTAATTATATTTCAAATATGATTATTTCATATACATAATACAAACTAAATTAATCAGCACCCCAAATACAAACTATTATAAACCTAATAGTCTGCACCCCAAACACAGACTATAATAACACACAGTTTATTATAACCCACAAATTATATTGACCTACTCTGTGCCCCAAATGCATTCTAAGGATATAAGTAAAATATTTGAGGGTTTAATATTACTTTTAAATAAAGTTCAAAGTTCATTGGTATAATTGCGAGTGTCGAGCTAGCTTATAAGCACCTCAACCAATCTCAAGGCAATCTCAAGGAACAGCCTGCTTGTTCCTATAATATTTTAGTAGTCGAGAAAACTCGTAACATATTAAATCAGAAGCAATTGATCACCGTGGTTTGGACCCTATTTCATCAAATTAGTATTGTGATTATTACACTCTTCAATTTTTGTCTATTTTCCTACTAATTTTAACAAAAAAATGTAAATCAATTCTACATAGTTTAACGACAATTATCATATATTCTTTCTTTCGAAGTTGAATGTTCAAATTCTCGTACGTCCCTCATCATACAAATACTTATTATAATCTAAAAAATAAATACAAAACATTTTAAAAAATATTTGACTGAAAATTAAATAAGGGCTTAAAAGTTTAATTAATTTCAGCCCAATTGGATTATGATATTCAAATATGAGCAGGCATTTTCTAGTGGGCACGAAAGACAATGTCTTTTCCCTCACCCACCACCTCATCACATTTCTTTTTCACCAAGCGAAACTTGGATCATGTGAAAAAAGATTACAACACAACACCTCCCCCCCCAAAAAAAAAAAAACACACACACACACAAATACACATTTGGTCCTTTAGCATGATTTAATTGATAACGATCTAATACTAAACTTTAGTATGCAATAATATAAGAGCTATTTTCAAATAAAAGAAAATGAATCAAATTATTTATAAATATAGTAAAATATCACTATCTATCCATGATAGACATTTATTAGTGTCTTATAGATGTCTATTGTGGTCTATCACTCATTGATAGACATCTGTCACAATTTATTGCGGTTTATTATGAATAGACAATGACATTTTACTATATTTAAAAATATTTTTAGCAGTTTTACAATCTAAAACAATTATCCATAATATAATGTAGTTGTCAACATGAGTCATGTTTAACTTAGTGATAGTCTCATCAAATTTTAACAAAATATTTTATGGTAATGACTAAATTATTTTATAATTTTTAAAATATAAAAACTAAATTATAACAAAAAAAAAAAAAAAAAAAAAAAATTCTAGGGATCAAATTCTTTCCAAATGATAATACATAGACTAAATTGATAAATATATATATAGAGAGAGAGAATCGTTATTAATAAAGTTACTAAAATAGTTGCTTTCACAAAAATTTAGGGACGAAAGTATTCATTTCGGAAAAAGACAATAAATAAAAGCAAATTTCAAATATGGCAATCTGATTGCTGGCAACAACGACTGTGTTTATTTTCCCTCCTTTTGGTGATAGCGACGAAAAGTGCCAATCCATTCCTAAAACATCGAATTAGACTTGGTATATTATTTGCATGGGATAAATTATTTCAATATTATAATTAATATAAGTTGCCTGAGACTCGAATCCAAAACTAGTCAGATGGAATAATTAAAATAATAAAGAAAAACTCTTTCTTAACCATGCTTCCTTTCTTTATTTAGTAAGATTAAAACCAAAAAAAAAAAAAATACACATTTGAACACTAACCAATAGTCCTCATCTTCAATTATCTCATCAAAATTAAGGAAAGGAAACTAGTAGAATATTAAATCTTAGATAACCATCATGGATTGAACTCATAACTAGAGATGTCTAATTTTTCCACGAGGACAGATCCCGTGGGGCCTGCTCTGAACTAGGTGGGGATTTCCCGATTAGGCAGGAAATGAGGGAGGGAGTGGGCGAAAAAAATTCCCCGTGAGCTAAACGGGGATGGGGAATGCATTCCCCCCTTCCCCATCCTGGCCGATTAGCTTTTACATATTTATTTAGTATAGTTATCTAATGTTATGTTATTATTATTATATAAATATTACATTTAAATTTCAAATTGATTATTTATTGGAAAATATAATGAATATGTTTAAATTTAGATTATATATGTGAATAATTTGATTTATATTTATTTCTTTATACTAAAAAAATAAATTAGTTTTTTAGGCCAAAATTTGAGTAGTTTATCAAATTCAAATTGTCATATAAAACTAACCATAATAAACAATTTAGTAATAAAGTTAATTATTTAATTAAAATTTGCTCATATTAGTTATTTAAATTAATTGACTTTTTACAAAAAAAAAAAAAAAATAATGGAGAAAAAATTTTCCTACGGGAACCTGATCCGTCCCCACCTGATCCCTTTAGGAAATTTCAGAGATGCGATGAAATGAAATGGGGAGCAGGGACGAGGATGGGGAATGGCATCCCGACCCCATCCCACCCCATGGACATCTCTACTCATGACATCTTAGCCCTTAATCAAAGGGATGTTCCCTTATTTTCCATTAGACCAACCCAATGGTTAAGTGTCAACTATTATTACGTAAAGATTTAATCTAATTTATAAATAAATTTGATCATCAACTTATCAATCTATAATTTAAAGTTAACTAAATTGTTACAAATTTTAAAATATATAAACTAAATTGTTACGGTTTAAATACCAAAAGTAATTTTTTAAACCTTTAAGTAAACCACCATCAACTTTTACCCTCTTTTTTAGAGAAGAAATAAGAATATCATAAAGGTGATGTGGTGGGTCATTATTTAAATTTGAAGCAAAGTAGTGAATATACGACCCCAGCCCTTGTTGTATGTGAAGGGATATCTCTCACTCTCACTCTCCAAACCAAAAGTTATATGGAGCCAATCAAATAGCCATCAATCAACGCCCAAAACCACGTGTCTTCTGCTCCCCTTAATATAAACTTTATTATTAGTTAAGCCTCAATTACAACATTATCTAAACCTTCTTATTTTTTATATAAATAATCTAATGAGCTATTATTTAGACAAAATTCTAACTAAATTTACTTTTTCACTCATCTTTACCATTTAGTTTTTCTTTTTAATAAAAAAATATAATAATAATAATACCAAAAGACGAAAAGTTTCTCGTAATTATGAACTTACCAAAATGGTATTCTTTTCAAAACTTACATAAGTAAGGAAAATTTCTCCAAAAATTTGAAATTATTCCTCTCATGAACGAAAGCAAGAATCAACAAAAAGTTTCAAAGGAAAAAACAATAAAAATTTCATATATACAACACAACATGTTCAATATATATTTAATTTTTCTAAAAACAAATCAAGGTATATTTGATTAGTTTATGAAGAAGATAATTTGCATCATATATTGGTATATATTATATTTGTAAACACACCAAGAAAATAAACTATGGTATTTATGCATGTATATTTACATATTCCAGTATATTTGTTCACATTTGGGATCCCAAAGGATAGATGATCAATTTTCAGCTATTATTATAGAAGAAAATAAATAAAATCTCCTACGATGGAGGAAACATTAATTTGAAATAATCTACAGTAAATGAATATCAAGAAAAATTAATAAACAACAAAAACAAAATCAAAATTTGAAATTAAAATAATGCTAATAAGGAAAGAATTAAATATTTCAAAATTTTTTAAATAATGGTAAAAAGGTTAAATTGGTACAAAATCAAAGTCAAAAGCTCTTGAGAAAATAATTCAAAATCTAGGACGTTTATGAAATATATGATGTACAAAGGATTTTTTATGTAAATTTTTTAAAATTATTAGTTAAATTACTTACACGTGTGTTAGGTTTGGTTTGTTGGCAATATTTGTTTAAGTTATGATGTGGTGCTACTACTGTAGATGTTAGATAAAATGTCTTAACGCTTATGGTTTCTGATAGACTGTTATTTTCTCAAGATGTTGTTCTTGCAAATCATTTTATTTCCTTATCAAGAAGGTTTGACATTCCTTCTCCAAATGTATTTTCACCTTTTCTATGGAGGTCAAAATTGTGCTAGGGTTTCCATATCTGTTTCGTTGCATATTTAAGGACTATAGATTGCCAGGGTTGGCGATTTAGTGAAAGTGATACATGTTTGTCAGTCGCCGTGTATAAATCTCGAAGAGATAGTTTCTTTTGTGTCTTTCAAGGAGAGACTGTGAGTCTTTGCCTAAATGTTCTCATATAGAGAATATAGTACAAGCACATAGTGACGCTGAAAGTGATTACCAAACCTAGGGGAACCTAGGTTCATTTAGTGAAGTGATCTTCACTTGAAAGCAAGAAAGATAAACAATTCATTGAGACATCTCTCACTTTAGAGGAGGTTAAGTGTTTGTCCACTACTGTACCTAGGAGAAGCCTAAGTATTATAGAGAGGGAGTCTCATGCTTAAAGGGAGCCTAAGTGTTAGTTCGAGAGTAAAGCTAAACGTATGTCACTATTATTATCACAATCAATATATAAGTATAACGTTGTAATTGCTTTACATTACACTAGTAAAATTATCTTTCTTGGGCACACTGCCTCCTAGATATAGGCGGTAATCAACGAACTAGGTTAATAATTCATGTGTTCAATCTCTCTGCGTTATTCTCTTTTTATTGTGATGTGTTAATAAGTGTTGCAACATGTTATTTAACATCTTCATTTGGCATAACATTATCTTTGTGTCTTTTTTCAATTGGTATCAGAGCAGTCACCAAGTTCTCGGATGTTTCGATCTCTTATTTAAATGGAAGATATTAAAAAATGTGAGTCTACTACTCAACCACCGATGCTAGATGGAACCAACTATGCCTATTGGAAAGTCAGGTTGACAACTTTTCTGAAGTCCATTGATCATAAAACATGGAAGTCAATCATGACAGGTTGGTCGCCTCCACAAATCAATGATGTGAATGGTGAGAAGGTTGATACACCTGAAGTTGAATGGTCTAAGAAACGCTAGGAAACTCTCGAGCATTAAATGCTATCTTCAATGGAGTTGATAAAAAAATTTACCTAATCAACATGTGTATTTCTGCTAAGGAAGCTTGGGACATCTTGGTTGTAGCCCATGAGGGAACCTCCAGAGTAAAAATGTCAAGACTATAGTTTTTAGCTACCAAAATTAAAAAATGTTAATATGCTTAAAGAAGAGTCAATTGCTAAATTCAACGTTCATCTTCTTGACTTTGCCAATGAATCTTTTGCATTGGGAGAAAATATTTTTAAGGAGATGCTTCTCATAAAAGTTCTCAGATCTCTACCCAAAAGGTTTGATATGAAGGTTACAACCATAGAAGAGGCTCATAACATCTCTACGATGAAGGTTGATGATTTGTTTAGATCTTTTTATACCTTTGAGATGACTCTTGAAAGGAAGCCTGAGAAGAAAAACAAAGGAATAGCTTTTAAAATCTCTGTTGATGATTAGACTAATAGTAAATGTGAGGTCCTTAAAGAGTGTCTGGCATAATCCATCTCTTTATTATCAAAATAGTTCTCCAAAGTTTTAAAGTGGTTTGAACAAAAATTTGGGAATTGTGTTCCTTGAAATGTCAAAACAAAATGTATTGGTGGTTCAAAATTATATAGAGGGAAAAATAAAAAGGGGAGACTACTAAATTAAATGATGGGAGTCGAGGAAAAAAAATTCTTCTGTTGTAGGGAATGTAAAGGTTATGGTCACTTTCAAGGAGAGTGTTCAACCTATCTCAAATGACAAAACAAAAGCTATATTCTGACTTTGTTTGATGAAGAATCTGTTTCTGAAAGTAACTCTGAAGAAGATGTTCAAGCTCTTGTCAGTTGTATCATCTGACAGTTCGAATGACAAAATCATTCTGAAAGACCATGATGCTTGTTGATAACTTGTAGAAATACAAGTTATTGTAGCCTTTTATTTAGAATAATCAAGAAAATTCAATAGGAAATATATTAACTTCATAAGAAAAACATGTAAAAAGATGAGCTTTTTGTTCAACACTTACAAAACTTGTTAATCCTGAAATATTATAAGTCTAACATCTTTAAATGCAAGATTTAATGCAAAAAGAAGCAAAAATTGACAAAGGAAACTAATGTTGCAACCATTTGATGCATAAGAGGATTAGATCAACCTAATCTTGCACGCAAAGAAGTACCGAAATATGAAAAATCCATGGACGGTGGCTTCTCTAATCAAAGTGCAAGTTGGGAATTGATTTGAGACAGTCGCGGTAGAACCAACGAATTTGTGACAAGAGGAATTTGGCATAGTAGGCATGCAACTAAATGCAAATGTGCTAGATCATCATTGGAAAAAAGCTGAAGAACCTTTCACTTGACACCTATAAATAGCCCAAAACTCTTATATTGAAGGAGTTAAACTCTCAGTCAAGAGATTGGTCGAAGTTCTGCCAATTCCCTCCACCATAGTTTTTTAACCCTCGATCTTCTCTTTGAGAAATTCGGAGCAAAATCTCAATCTTCTTCTCTGATTAGAGGCAGAGTCCATCAACCTCTGTCACCAACACAATGAAGACCATCCATCAAAGCCAAAGGGAGAAATAGATTGTGACCGACAATTTGACATTTCTATCTTTGCACATTTATTATTTTGCTTACTTTGAGTTTATATTGAGATATTGAGATTGAGAATCTTTTTATTTAACCATGATTTCCATTATCTCTTATCCATCCATGTATTCACTTCTCTTCATCATCAGCTGCTAAATTCTTAATGGATTGGGAAGAATAAACTAATATTCTCATAAGTTTAATATAAGTTGAACATCTTATTTGATATGTGCTTAATCTATTGCTTGAATCTATCTGTTCAATTGGTTTAAGTAGGAATAGTTAACTACTCGAATTGAAATCATTAAACAAGGAAAGAAGTGGCTTTAGAGATAAAGTTAACCTTTTGTCCATTTTTAACTTGAGCATGCGTCTTAGAGATAAGATCATGTGGCCTAAAACACCAAGATGTGAGTAATTCATTTTAATAAGTTAAAGACATAAACAAATATTTATGCAACACTTAGGTGAATGTTAGTGAACCTTCTCAACCCTATTTTATTAATTTATTTTCTATTACTCCATGCAAGTTGTTTCATTTGTGTTGCATAGCTTCCATCAATGCATTCCATTCCCAATCACTCAATGCATTACCACTTACATTTTCTCCACATCACACTTATCTTTCATCTTTAACACAACACCTTTTCACCATCTCTTTTATTGTTTTTGAATAGTTTTTGTACAAACAATCTTCAATGCATTGATTGAGCATTAGATTGGAGAAATAAAATTTATCTTATGGTGATAAAGATCACCATATTCTGCATAAATAAATGAAATTTTAATGTCTCCCACTACTTTAACTGAGATGAACTCCTCGTTGCCATCTAGTAGAACAATTCCACTAAATTAAGTATTTGCCAATATTTACAATCTAATTGTTGTGAAGAAAAATTCTGATAGTAAATCATTATTCAACAATCAATGTGCCAATCTGTATTCTCCACCAATAATTCAGTAAATTAGATTTACTTATTCTTATTTTTCTTCTTTTTTGAGGTCAAAATTCCTCATCAATTGACATCCTAAACTAATGAGGGAACATTTTTCTTATTAGCTTTAGTCATAATAGTTTTCTTGACCCTTATAATACTTAACTTTGTAGGTCATTTAGCTTCCCATTATTGGAGTTGATGCCCTAAAGTCTCGTGTCCTATAGTTTGTAAACAGTTTGTATGAATGCTTGTGATGTATAATATATGATATTTACTTCACTTCTTGACTTTGCTCATTTGGATGTTTATTTACTTCACCACAAACCAATAAACTAAAATCCCTGGTTGTCTTTATGTAACTTAAGCATGTATGTGGTGACATACAAGTGGATCATGTCTTAAGTGATAACCAAAATGGTCTGTAGTATATAGATATAGGAGGGAAACCTTATCCTGGTAATGCTACAGATGCTACCTGCTTTATGGAATAGTTACAAATGTTGGACTTGTCACAGATGGTCTAATCCTGATCATTCGTGTAAGGGACATGCGAGCGGGGGTGTCCTATACAAAAAGTTTGTATAAGACCTATCCATGAAATGTTAACGTCTTGTTATATAACGTCGTTCATGAAAGAGACTTCACTTCACTAGGATGACCATAGGTAACATGACATTAATCCTGAGTGAGTTGGAAACTCTTGCCATTGAGGGCGGTCCTTTGATTTTCATGAATGCGAGTGGCCATGTCGCCGACTCAAACCTACCACTTTGGGGATTCATCTGATTTGGGAGCTAGGAACTCAGCTACACAAGATGGAATTCACTCATTCCCTGAAGCAGAGGTAAGTAGATAGATAGCTCCCTTAAGGGTTGATCCCAAGGCTTGAACGATGTGGTGCCATACACTTTCTCATGACCCGAGAGGTGTTCACACATAGTTGGACTATGTTGTATTATTCATTAGAGAAATGAGTGGTACTTAACTAGTGAGATGTAGCTACAAGGGTAAAACGGTAAATTGGCCCAACTATATTTACGAGCATCTGTGAAGGGTTATCGTACTCATGGTTAGTTATATCTGATGGACATAGAAATATATCTGTGGTAAGAAGAGTTTAGTTATCGGTCTTTAGTGGAATGCCTGACAGTTAACGGATGGTGGATCTCGTGGCTAAAGAGTTTAGGCAGCTATTTACATACTGTTGTAGCTTTGAGCCATAGGTTTATAAGGTCTCCTTGGTAGCTTGGATACAAGTTGAGAATTAGTTCTTGGGTCAGTTTGAAATGTTCAACTTGATAAGAGGGAGTTAAGTTATATATGATATAATTGAACTGGTTAATTATATATGATATGATTGACTAAATGTATGAGATACATTAATTTGGAGGAATTTAGATAGAAATATGATTTATATCAAGTAGAGGAGAAAACACTATGGTTGATATATGATATCAAACTATAGGTTATGAATATAATATGATTTTATTTATTATTTTATTAATTGGACGGTTATGAGATAATTGCTTGATGTTTTCTCCGAATTCAGCGTTAATGGGAAGTTCGATTCAGTTTTCATAACTGAAGAATAAAATGAAAATGGTTTTCATTTTGTAAAAGATACGCATAATTGCACACGGTGTGTTTGCATTCGATCGCATAGTATTTGAGAGCCTATATGATAGCGCTTACCATTCACTAAACGATCGCACACCCACACGCCCTTTCTCTAAACGATCGCTTACCATTTCCTAGACGATCACTGAGCGCTTGGGCTAACCTAAAAGATCGTATAGATGATTGCCCAGTTTTATTACTCAATCGTGTACCTCGCACTAAATGATCAAGCACCCGACTATACGATAGTCTGTCCTTTCTCCCACTTGCTTGATCTTTGTACTCTGTTGCCTTTCCTCCTCACCTCTACCAAATCCGAACAAAGCTCACCCTTTGGATTCTCACTCCGAATGGTGGTGTCGTCTCCGTATCCTGGTGTTCGTGCGAAGCTGTTCGTGGTAGACAAAAAAAGAGTTGCTGAACGATTTTCTAACGTTCTAGTGAGAGGAGTTTATTTGCGGAAGTCTTCAACTGGTATGTTCTCTTGGTCTCTTGTTTATTCATCCTTTAAGCATGCCAGTAATTTAGCATTGTTAATACATATCTGTATGTTTAAATGTATATATGGAAATTCTGTCACAATGAATTGGAAATATCCACTTCCGCTCATAAGTACTCTTGTACAAGAGTTCCTTCAATTGGTATCAGAGCCAAGTTTCTGATATTCCAAATTCTTGATGCAAAGAATTGCATTTACATTTTCGGTGGGTGAAGCATGTCTATTCTCTGTTTTAACTGTTAATTCGTTTGTGGATGTGTGGATTAATGGATTTCTCTAGGATGAAACCTCAGTTTGTTATATTCTTTTACATTTATAGTTAATTATAAAGGCCCCTGCATTTTTTGGTATAATTAATTGCCATCAAGTCTGTAATTTCAAAGTTGTTTGAGTTTTTAGTCGTTTGTGAAGAAGCTCGGAGCAATGTTGATGTTCTTCGAGGAAGAAGACGATTAAGCGTTGGTCGGGTCATGTAGACGGTCGCTAACTATTGGATGCTTAGGTTTCGTTTAACGTGCGCGCACTAGACGATCGAATAGCTTAGCAAGCCTCATTGCTTAGTTACTGACTATACGATCGCATAGTAAATGTATGGCAAATCGTTTACATTTCGCGTGTTAAGTGATCGTCTAGACGATCAGGCTTCGTAAACTCGTTGTCGTCTAAGCGATCGTTTAGCTTTCGTGCTATCGTCTAGTGTGCGCTGCATGATCGTTTACCTATAGGCATTTACTAAACGATAGGAGCTTCGTCTAATGGTTCAAGACCCGGTTTGTCTGTGAACCAGTTTGCTCGGTGGAAAAATGCAATAGATAGAATTTTCATTCCAGATTTGAGTTGGTTCATCCCGGTCCATTAATTTGTATTTTTAATACATGAGATGTATGTTTAATTTATATGTCATATGGTATGCACATATAGAAAAATCCCACCTTAGGTTATGCATTGGTCATGCATCATCTCTTTATTATAAGTGTTATGATTTAGAGAAGCATGATTTAAATTACGTAAGAGCATGCTCATGCATCATATAATATAAGAGTTATATTTATACATGCATAAAAGCATTAACATGCATCATCTTTATAATATAATTTTTATAGTATAAGGGTGTATGAAAAGTGTGTTTGCTCGGTTATTAATTGTATATAAAATTTATTTATAGTAATGACCGGACATTGCATGTGAAAGAAAAAACAGCATGTGCAGCGGAAATAAGAATCAATTTTACTCTAATTACCCAAATTAAACATGCAACCCAAGAGAATTAATTAAGGTTATTTTGAAATAATACCTTTGAAGCTCCCGAAACTCGTCTATCTCCACTCAAATAAGAACCGGATAACCACTAGAGCTGACCTACTATCCTCTAGACTCAGAACCGGGTTGTGGGACCCGATGGATGAAGAACCTGAGAGAGAGAAAAAGAGATGGAAATAATATAGTGAAATTGGGTTGGGTTTGGATTTTTCTCAGCCCAATTTTAGAAACTAATTTTGCAAATTTTCAAAAGTCTTTAATCCAAAAACACAAGCTCATATTTATAAAAAGGGCCATGCAAAATTGCATGAAATAATTTCATAAAATCCCAACACCTAGAATCCACTATCTTAGTGGGCTTAATATCTCCACTATAAGCCAACACCTAGCCCACTATTTTGTTAGTGGAATTATCCAACAAAAGTTTGAATTTTCCCACTAACTTTAGTCAAAGGGCAAAATAGTCATTTGGTCAAAGTCAAACTTTGACCAAAAAGTCAACATTTTGACTTTTTATGATTTTTTTTGTGCTGACTAATTTTGACCTCCCAAGCATGAATCCGTATTCATTTTCTCGAAATTCAAATCACATTTGAATATAAGGTCGGTCAAAGTTTGACTTTTCAAAGTCAAAAGTCAACTCTTTGACTTTTTACATCTTTGACCATTTCTATTATTTCCTATCTTCCGAATATGAACGTATTCATATTCTTGATATTTAAATCATATTTAAATATTAAATTTTATCTCTAAACTAAAAAATCGATCACTATATCACATATACTTGTCGGTTTCTCTCTCTTCACCTAATTCAAACAATTCGAACTATTCTATCATACTATTCTAAGTTTATTCCATATGAGCTAGTAGGGGAACGAAATGGACCTATAGAGCATGGGCTCCAACGATCTGAGATTAGCTGGCTAAACTCTTTAGACGGAGCTAATCAACATTCGTTAACTAACGGATCATTCCACTATAGTCCCGTAGTTGCACTCTTCTCACTATAGATATATTTGTGTCCATTTGATATAACCATGTATAGTAAGCTAATCCTTCACAAGTTGTTCGTAATCTCGGCTGGGTCATAAAAACCGTTTTACCCCCGAGACTACATCTTATTCCTTAAGTTTCACTGATCCTCTAATGAACAATTGGTTTAAGGTCCAACCTATAAACTGAACCCCTCTCGAGCCAATGAGAGGATGGGGCCCCTTGTTCAAGACTTTGATTCAGTATTAAAAGGAACAGCCTATCTACTATCCCTATAACGGGTAGGAGTGAATTCCATCTTGCACCCTATGTTCCCAGCTATTCACCTGATCTTACCCCTAAAATGGGAGGCTTATTGGGTCAGTGATAATGAGATGCCCTCACCTATGCATATCTAAGGATAATTCCGAGTGAATAGGAGTTCATAGTTAGCTCAGGATTAAAATTAAGTTACCTAGGTCATCAAGTAACGAAATAGTCAGTTTTATACATTAAATGACATTTAGAACGTAAAAGTGACTATTTCATGATTCAGTCTTATGTAAACTCTTTACATAGGATGCCCCCGTTTTCATGTCTCCACATGAACAGTTTAGGATCATATCACTTGTACTAACTATAAAATGGGCCGCATCCATAGTGTCTTCAGAATAAGGCGCCCAACCTTATTCATATACTATAGACCATTTTGGCTATATATATTTGAACTTGATCCACATTTATGTCACTACATAAAGTTCAAACTTAAACTTAATAGCCTCGGAACCTTAGTTTATTGGATTCATGAATATAGAATTTAAATTTACTAAAGATTTTCAATAACCGCTTTATTGAACAAGAATATGATATTACAAACTACAAGTTTTAGGACATAAAATTCAACAGCATGAAGCATGACACATAGGTTACTTTATAAGCGTTATAAATACCTTGTTGTGTGGCAATATGTTTTAGTTGTTTCTTTTTAAAGGTTAAAGAGAAATTAGAACTAAAAGCTATAAGAAAGACATGCATCCTCACTTAGGTTTAATTCATGATTTTAAAATGTTTAAAACTTTGATAACATAAACCTAAGATCACGGTTCTAATATGATTAGCAAACCTTAGGCTTTAATCTTGTAATCAGTTTAATAGGATTAAATTGACTAATAAAAAGTTAAAGTGTAGCAAATCTATCTATAAGGAATCTTTTGTCTAAGGCAGGTTCCATCTAGGCTGGGGTATTTAAGTTGATGGAAACGTAACACCCCTACCTGGGAACCTACCTGGAAAGATGAATTAGATAGATTTGATGCATGCATGCAAGTTAAGAACAGTCCATTAAAGTATTTAAATGTAACAACTTGAACTTGTTTTATTTCATAGACAAAAGTTGTTTATGAGTAGGTTTAAAAGATAACTACTAAAATTAGTAGCCAGATTGTCTAGGTTAATGAACCCTTAGGTAAAACATTCAGTAAGAGATACTTATGGCATATGATGCTTCACTTAAACCTTTCACGTTTCTTCTTTATAGTCCACACCGTGAGATCTACCCTCGGCCTCGTGGTACCTTGGGAATGTCCCCCTAAAGAATGGTGGTTAGGTAGGTCAATATCAAGGTGGATGGAGATTTTTTTTTATAGTAAGTGGGAGTGGGAAGTGCGACAGCATATCCCACGGTCTCCCTCATTGGATCGAATAAAGTTTCTGCGCACCACCTCAAGGCACCCTGGGAGTCCCCCTATAGAATGGTAGTTTTGCGCATTTCTTTATTTGATCTCCTGTAAAAGGATAAAGTTACTTAGTCTCTTGTCCTAATCTGCTTCTTCCCTACGGTGGGCTCATTAGAGCGGGACTCTAGCGTCGAAAACAAGGGGTCACACTTACGCAGAGTTGTTAAGGGTTAACAGTTTTGGACCAAATAAATGGTGGCTATTAGTTTCAGTTCCAAGAGTTGGTTCTGCCTAATGGTTAAGAATGTCTCATCCCAGTGAAGAGGCATCTGATCACCCCACCAGTGACGTTTGTTCTACCTCGTTGGGGCATCATTGCAAAATAGAAGTATTAAACATTTAGGGTACTTGGAAACTGTTTTACTAAAACTAATTGGTTAAAATGTGGTTTAGCAAAGTCTTATAAAAGTTTGTTCGTTTTTCAGCAATAAGTTTTAAAATGGCTACAGCCACTATAGCTTTGCTTAGCATCGATAAACTTACTAGCGACAACTATTCTAGTTGGAAACATATGATCAGATGATACTCATCGAGGATCTAATATTTGCCCTTACGGAGGTCTGTCCTCCTATTCTAGGTCCCAATGCCGCTCAAAATGTTCGGGAGGCGTACAAGTGATGGACACGGGCAAACGAGAAGGCCCAAGCCTATATCTTAGTTAGTCTTAGTGACATGTTGGCCAAGAAGGATGAGCACATGATCTCAGCGCGTGAGATCATGGAATCCCTGCAAGGGATGTTCGGACAACTATCTGGATAGCTCAAGCACGAGGCTCTGAAATACATCTTCAACTCCAAAATGGAGGAAGGCATCTCTGTTCGTGAACGTGTGTTTAACATGATGGTTGACTTCAATGTGGAAGAGATGAATGGGTTTAGAATCAATGAGGGCAGTCAGGTTAGCATCATCCTGCATTCATTGCCAGAGAGTTTCCTCCACTTTGTTAACAATGTGATTCTTAACAAAGTGGAATATACTCTTACAACTCTTCTCAACGAGTTGCAGACATACCAATCTTTACTGAAAAGTAAGGAGAGGAAAAGGGATGAGGCAAATGTTGCTTCATCCTCTAGGACGTTTCATCGAGGTCGACCTCAGGAACAAAGTCTACACCTTCTACTTCTAACTCTGCAAAGGGGAAAACGAAGAAGGGTGGTAAGGGGAAAGGGAAAACGTCTGCTAACCCACTACCTGTCGCCCCAAGGAGGCGTCCGCCGCCGGTTGAAAAGGGAAAATGTTTCCACTGCAACCAGGACGGACACTGGAAGAGGAATTGTCCTTACTGGCTTGCTGAAGGAAAGGAAGGACACCAAGGCTAAGGCCAAGGAAAATAAAGGTAAATATAATTTACTTGTGCTAGAAACCTACTTAGTGGAGAATGATTATTCGGCCTGGATAATTGATTCGGGTGCCGTTAATCACGTTAATTCTTCTTTTCAGGGAATTAGATCCTGGTGACAGCTAGAGGCTGGTGAGATGACGATTCGAGTAGGCATCGGGCATGTTGTTCCAGCCGTGGCAGTGGGAGGCATCCAGTTATCTTTACAGAATAGGTTTCTTGTTTTAAAAGATGTGTATGTAGTTCCTATGTAGTTCCTGAATTAAAGAGGACCTTATTTTTGTAAAGTGTCTGTTACAACGTAAATATACGCTTTTTTTTAATATGGATAAAGTCTTTATTTATAAAAATGGTGTTGAAATTTATAAATCTAATCTGGAAAGTAACTTGTATGTGCTAAGACCGTTAGCCTTAAGTTCTCTCCATAACACAGAGTTATTTAAATCTGTCGTAACTCAATCAAAACGTCAACGAATTTCTCCAAAAGAAAATGCCCAACGTTGGCATCTTCGATTAGGGCACATCAATCTCAATAGGATTGAGAGATTGATGAAGAATGGCCTTCTAAGTGAGTTAGAAGAAAATTCTTTACCGATGTGCGGATCTTGCCTTGAGGATAAGATGACTAAAAGACCTTTTCTTGGAAAAGGTTATCAAGCCAAAGAGCCTCTTGAGTTTGTACATTCTTACCTTTGTGGTCCTATGAATGTGCGAGCCCGAGGTGGCTATGAGTATTTCATCAGTTTTACTGATGATTACTCTAGGTATGGGTATGTTTATCTGATGCAACGGAAGTCTGAATCCTTTGAAAAGTTCAAAGAGTTCAAGGAGTTCAAGGCTGAAATTTAAAATGCCTTGGATAGACGGATTAAAACACTTTGATCGGATCGAGATGGAAAGTTTTTGGATTTGACATTCTAGGACTATTTGATAGAACATGGAATTGTTTCCCAACTCTCAGCGTCGGGTACAGCTCAGCAGAATAGTGTAGCGGAGAGGAGAAATAGAACCTTGTTGGACATGGTTTGTTCGATGATGAGTTATGCTTCCTTACCAGACCCATTTTGGGGTTTCGTAGTGGATACTGCGACTTACATACTCAACTATGTTCTTCTAAGAGTGTTGCGAAGACATCTCTGGAGTTATGTAACGGGTATAAAGCTAGTTTACATCACTTCCACATTTGAGGTTGCCTGCCACATGTGCTTGAGGCAAATCCCAAGAAGTTGGAACCACAATTGAGGTTATGCCTCTTTGTAGGCTACCCTAAAGGTACACAAGGGGGTTATTTTTATGATCTGTCGGAAAATAGGGTGTTTATTTCCATGAACGCTACTTTCCTGGAGGAGGATCATATTAGGGAGCATAGTCCACGTAGTAAAGTCGTGTTACGTGAGCTTTTCAATGAAACTACTGAAACTTCAACAAAAGTTGTTGAAAGGCCTGCTTCATCAGCAAGAGTTGTTGATGATAGTTCATCTAGTAGGTCGATTCCACCTTAAGAGTTTAGGGAACTTCGACACAGTGGGAAGGTAGCAAACCCGCCCGTTTTCTATCTGGGTTTCACAAAAATCCTTGCTATGGTAGCAGATGGCGACGTTGAGGATTCGTTGTTTTATCAAAAGGCAATGAAGGATATAGATCAAGATGAATTGGTCAAAGCATGAATCTCGAGATGGAGTCGATGTATTTCAATTCAGTATGGGATCTTGTAGATCAGCCTGATGGGGTAAGACCTATAGGTTGTAAATGGATCTACAATCGCAAACGGGGTGCTAATGGGAAAGTGCAAACCTTCAAGGCTTGACTTATGGCAAAGGGTTATACCCAAGTAGAGGGAGTCGACTATGAGGAGACTTTCTCACCTGTTGCCATGTTAAAGTCGATCCGCATCCTCCTGTCCATTGTAAATTATTATAATTATGAGATCTGGCAAATGGATGTCAAGATGCCTTTCTAAATAGGAATCTTAAGGAGACCATTTACATGGTGCAACCCGAGTGATTCATTGCCCAAGGTCAAGAGCAAAAAGTTTGAAAACTGAAACAGGCATCTCGATCTTGGAACATTCAGTTTGATACTGCGATTAAAACGCTGATGAACCTTGTGTCTACACGAAGATCGTCAACGCTTCAGTAGTTTTCTTAATGTTGTACGTAGACGATATACTACTCATTGGGAATGATGTAGGTTTACTGACTGCAGTTAAGAACTGGCTAGCAACCCAATTCCAAATGAAAGATTTGGGAGAGGCTTAGTTTGTTCTGGGTATACAAATCTTTCAGAATCGTAGAACAAAGTGTTAGCATTGTCTCAGGCATCGTACATTGACAAGATGTTGCTCAAGAACTCGATGCAGGACTCCAAAAGAGGCCTTCTGTCGTTCAAGCATGGAGTCACTTTGTCCAAGAACATGTGTCCTAAGACGCCTTAAGAGGTTGAGGAGATGAGATGGATCTCATATGCATCTACCGTCAGCAGTTAGATGTACGCGATGCTCTGTACTAGGCTAGACATCTGCTATGCTGTGGGAATAGTCAGTAGGTATCAATCTAACCCAGGCCAGGGTCACTAGACCGCGATGAAGAACATCCTCAAATATCTTCGAAGAACGAGGGACTACATGCTCATGTATGGATCTAGTGAACTGTTTACGAAGGCTCTCATGGCTATAGTGTTTGAGGGTCACCTTCAAAGCATGGGTCTACGGACCGTCCGCGGCTGGACTAGGGCAAGTGGGAGATTTTAATGTACTTGGCTTTTATGCCCTAGTTTATTGTTTTTGTACTTGTTTTTTGTACACCCTACTTTGCTTTGGATAAGTGGAGATTCTTGGTGTTGATGCCCTAAAGTCTCGTGTCCTATAGTTGTTAAACAATTTGTACGAATGCTGTGATGTATAATATATGATATTTACCTCACTTCTTGACTTTGCTCATTTGGATGTTTTATATGCTTTATCACAAACCAATAAACTAAAATCCCTGGTTGTCTTTATGTAACTTAAGCATGTGTGTGGTGACATACAAGTGGATCATGTCTTAAGTGATAACCAAAATGGTCTGTAGTATATGGATATAGGAGGGAAACCTTATCATGGTAACGCTACGGGTGTGGCCCACTTTGTAGAATAGTTACAAGTGTTAGGACTTGTCACAGATGGTCTGATCCTGATCATTCGTGTAGGGGACATGCGAGCGACGACGTCCTATATAAAAAGTTTGTATAAGACCTGACCACGAAGTGTTAACATCTTGTATTATAACGTTGTTCATGACAAAGACTTCACTTCACTAGGATGATCATAATTAATATGACTCAATCCTAAGTGAGTAGAGAACTCCTGCCATTGAGGGCAGTCCTTTAATTTGCATGGGTGTGAGTGGCCAAGTT